>NC_035434.2:2372897-2534091 GCF_002127325.2 Helianthus annuus
AAAACTTATCATCTACAAACGACTTATCAGCTCCTGAATCAAACAAGACTCTAGCAAAAACATCATTTACAAGAAACGTACCGGTAATGACGTTGTCGTCAAGGACTGCTTCCTTAGCGTCCATTCTGAAGACTCTCGCATTAGTCTTCTTCCCATCAGCTTTTCTTCGCATTCTTTGGGCAGTTGGGCCGAATATGCCCTTTCTCGTTGCAACCGAAACAAGTTGCATCCTTCATTTTCTTGCAATCCACAGCTTTATAATCTGTGGACTTGCAGATCCCACAACGTTTCTCGAAAGACTGGGACTTAGACTCCTGCCTGCATCTCCCAAAATGATGCCTCTTACAAACCTTGCATTTGGGTTTCTCACCCGACTGATCCCCTTTCTTGAACCCCGACCCTTTCCTATGGTCGTTGTTTCCCTTGTGTCGTTTCTCAGATCTTCGTGAGGTGTCATCCTCACGTTTCCTTTTGTTTTCCTCCGAGCTCTTCATAGCTCTTAGTCTGACGACATCTTGAGTGAGGGAGAGGGATAGATCAACTACTGATCTAAATGTAGTAGGCCTTGAAGCCTTGACGCTTGCCTTTATCTCCGGTGCCAGACCCCCAATAAATCGAGCAATCCTACGAGGCTCCGGGGTCACCAGATAAGGCACTAACCGGGATAAGGTGTTGAACGTAGTAAGATACGCTTGACAATCGAGATTCTTCATAACTAGAGACACAAAATCCGATTCAATTCTCTCGACCTCATGCTGCGGACAGAAATTCTCCTGATCAGTGCTACAAACTGATCCCATGTCATGTTATACAGAGCGGTCTTTCCAGTAGCTTGTAGAAGCGATTTCCACCATGCTAACGCGTCTCCCCTTGAACGACTGGGACGCGTACTTCACAACATCCCTATCAGCACACCCGCTGATATCAACCACAGTATCCATCTCATCGATCCACGTCATACAATCGACGGCTCCCTTTTCCCCAGTGAAATCTCTGGGCTTGCAAGATACGAAGTATTTGTACGTACAGGACCTGCTGTGCGTATCATGGTTCATCTTGACTTCTTGCTTTGGGATGCTGCTGTGGTTGGAGGAGTGATTATCATCCTCAGCTTTCTTCGGCTCACTCTTTTTAGAAGGTGGCTTATTATGAGCCTCAGAATGAGTCTTGGGCTTTGCGTGCGGTTCTGTTCGGGTCATACTCCGAGTACCACTGGATTCCCTGAATTGCCTATCCATAGCTTTGGCAACAGCGTTATCTATCAGTGCTTGCAACTCTGCACCGGTAACGTGAATCTTTGCATTATCTGAGTGTTCCCCAGAATGACTGTTGGTCTCCTCCGATTTGGCCATTGTAGCTTTAAGCTACAATAAAGGACAAGGTCTATTTTAGAACCTAACAGTATTATCGTTCTAGACGATTTACTAACCATGGTATCAAGAACCTTAACAGTTAATTTGATAAATTTCATTCAGGCTCTTGTTAGCAATCAAGGAATGAAAGTATATATATTGGCACAATAGGCCTAGTCACTTTGGACAATTACTAAATTATAAATTTAGATTTTTGTAGGATTATAAATTGTATAATTAAACAAATAATCCTTTTCTAGACAGAGAGTCATAAACCACAACTGCCACTATATGACATAGTCATAACCCGTAGGTATCAAGTCATTAATAGACTTGTATACAGATATAATCTGTAGATAATTTATTAAAAAGGGTGGCTTGTGTGATTTTACAGATCACGTTTGGCCAGGAATGTTAACATGTTTTCAGATGTTAACAGGGAGTTGAATCCTTTCAACCAGGTTTTACCATCATGGCCAGGCCTGTTAATAAGGCATTCAAGCTAGGTTATACCTTACTAAGATTCTTATAAAATGGCAAATCAAATACAAATTGATATTTTCCATTATTTTAATATTAAATTCATGCATATAAATAAAATGAGAAATTCCAATTAACCATTTCAAATTTTAAATAAAGTACTAGTACATCTTTGCCCTAAACGGGACTTTAATTCAAATAACATGAATAACATGCCCGCGCAGGGGCTAAACAACTAACAACAACAACAAATAAAATAAAACAAACCCACGCAGGGGTTAACAGAACAACATACCCTCGCAGGGGTAGAATAAGGGAAATATACCCACGCAGGGGTAGAGTACGGAAATAGATGTCCACGCAGGGACATGAGTAATGAGATAACAATCAAAGGATTCAATGATCCTTCTTACTCTTACCCTTGAGTAAGTCAAACACCTTCTTGAACATACCACTGTTGCGTCGGCGATCAGCTCGCATCTCGTGTTGCAACTCACGTCGCATGCTGTTAATCCCAAGCAGGATTTCTTGAACCTGCGGCGGCGACATCATAGGCGCCGGCGGCGGTGGCTGGTACTGCTGCGGCTGCGGCAGCTGTGGCTGCTGGTAACCCGGAGGGTAACCAAAAGTAGACTGCCCAGCAGTCCAAGTGTCTCCAAATGGACCACTAGGTGGGAGTGAGCTGTAGTTCACAGCTTGCCAATAAGGGTCTCCTGTGTAATCATAACCCTGAGGGAAAACCTGCTCGAACGGGTTAAACTGAGCTGCGCTGGCATAAGCCGGAATCGGCTCTCCATAGTTCTGCGGCGGCAGAGGCGGGATCGGTACTGAAGTGACCTCCGATACGGGATGCTGAGACTCCCCCGTCTCGGACTCCTCGGGAAGAGGCGTGTAGCGGCTGCTACCAACATGTGGAGGGGTGCCTATGCGAATCCCTCCGCGCGTAGACATGCGCGCATTCCTCCTTGGCCTCTGAGGCGGAGGAGGTAAAACTGGTGGCGGCGGTGGTGACGGAGTGATCACGTCACGCCATAGGGCCTCAGATAGGTCCTGCTGTAGAGGCGGCTGCTGCTGAAGCTGCTGTTGCTGAGAGTGGTGCTGCGAGTGCACCGGCGAACCATGGCGAGACTGGAGCATCGGAGAGTTGTGGCGGCTGGGGGTGTAATACCAATCGTACTGCTTAAATCTCTCCTAAAAGCTGTCCACACCATTGTAGGGTGATCCCCTAAATGGCGACCCATCCGATATCTCGATGGGATGGTTGGGCGTACCTGACAGTGGCAGTGAAGGGTCCGTGTCTTCATCAACTTCCATCTCGTGATCACCAGGAAAGTGGTCCTCCGGTCCTAGTGGGTTATGACCCACTGGCTCATCCACAAAAGCATCAGGGTTATACAGACCCTGGTAAACTGGTGCTGGGTACTGGTGAGGTGACTGATGGAGCGGTATGTAAGATCCATGAGAACCATGGGGCCCATTCTCCGAGTGGGGCCCAAATGATTGGGGTAGTGATGGCGAAGTGCTCATAGACACCGAGTGTCTAGCCGGCTCGGCGAATGATCCCCAAAGATCATTGGCTGCAGTGTGGTGCGTAGCTGACGGAGCTCGTCTGTGTGAGGGTCCTGCCTCATGGTCGTGCGATGTAGCGAATCCTCCTCGACCTCTCATTCGTGGCGGCATAATGATCCTGTCAAAAATTAAACAAGTTGCACAACAAATATATAAGACAAAGCAAATAATGAGATTAAAATAAAATAAACGAAATGTTGAACATTTCCTAAGTTCTTTGTCTAGACTCGAAAATCGAGGAATGTGCAATTGTGTAACTGAGATTAAACACATTAGGATAGTGTTTAATTCACTCAGCGTTGGCTCTGATACCAACCTGTCACACCCCGATTTCCACGTGTCACCGGTGGGCCCGGTGTGGGGTACAGTGACGTAGTTGGCATCGTCATAGACAATCAACACAATATAATAATGCACAGCGGAAGCAGAATAGATACATTTCAACTTTTAAATAAATTGCAATAATAAATATCACAGTAGTTGAAACGGATCCACAGGCGGATCAAATACAAATAAGATAAAATATTGTTCAACAGATATTTGTCGTCCGAGCTTGCGAGACTATAGTGGACGCTCTTAGGAAACAGCCAGCCTATTTTCGTATAGTACCTGCACTTAACCTTTTGGGAAAAATACGTCAGTTTACACTGGTAAATACAAATCGACTGACTCATTTTGAAAATGATTGAAAATTGATTTAAATGCACAAGGCATAAATATTTTTATTAACTTGGGATAATTATATAATATAAACTTGTGAACGATTTACATGCACTCGTATCTTTGGTGGCCCGGGATCTGCTGTCCGGGCTAAGAATTAAATGACACACCACATTAAAGAGTTATACACGCCGAGTGTACGCCTACACCCCGTGCTCTGGTCGTGGCCATCTCGTAAGATAATGCCAAGGATATCCGGGACACGGTCAATAACCCCCCAAAGCCTAAAGTAAGACAAGACTGTTTAAACGAAGTCGCACAAGCTATTCAAGACTGTACACCCATAAGGAGCAGGACTTGTGCGCCCGATCATGCGGTATTTTAAATACCGTACCCCAAGCCCGTATAGGGAAAATAAGTCAAAATGTATTTACCTGAGCAAGTATGTAACACAAACGGTAAGTGTGGTAGCTTTTACTGGGCCTCCTAATCTGGAACAAAGGTTTATAATTAACCTATTAGATTCCTAACGGGTCTTTTATTTAAGCCTAAGCTTTGACCGGTTAGTTTTAAGAATGATACGGTTTACGCACGATTAAGCGAAAGACCGGATAGAATGTGATTTAGACCCGACAAGTTTGAATACTTGTATAATATGGGTATACTAAATACATTCTGGATTTTGAAATAAAAATGATATCGTTTGACCCGTTTCGGTCAATTTACGCAAACTAGTTACGTAAACCGAACCAAACGCAAAAAGGGCGTTACGGGTAGCCAAAAGAGTCAAATGCAAGTTTCCTGAGATAATATTCTTTAAATATGATATAACATCAGTAAGTTATGTTCTATATTGCCCGGAATAGTTTTAAACTCATTTTATGCCTTAGAAGGGCATTTTGGTCATTTCAAAAGGTTATAAAAGAGTAAAATTAGAAATCTGAGGTTCGGGTCTGGTTCATACAGAAAATATACTTAATTTAACATGTTATAACAGTAGGATATGACCCATATATCAAATTTATCATTTAAAATCAAACTATGCACCGTAGGGGTATTTTAGTAAATTCACAAGGGCTAAAAAATGCCAAAACTGGAAATCTGAGATCATATACTTATACTTACTGTTATTATATGAAAATATGCTAATTACATCAGTAGGTATAAGTCTTACATGTTTAAAACAAGTATAACGCTTACTATGCGCTTAAAACGCTAAATATGCGATTTAGAGCCGTTTCCGGGTTTATATATGAAAGCTGAGATTTTTATATTTCCAGAAGGCTCAAAATAATTTATTAACATTTGAAATCAGTAGAAAAAGGTTTCGGGTCAAAAGGATGTGTAAAACTCATTTTATGGCTTAAACGGTCAAAACCGACATAACCCGAAATAACTAGGCGATCTAGGATCCGTTCAGCCAAAAATTAATTAAAAATCATCAAAATTCCCAGAATATTATAATACATCAGTTGGTAAAAAGTTTTATACCAAAACGTGGCCAGAAATAGGTCATATGCGAAAAGGGCCGTTTATGTAAATTAAGAACAAAGTTTTACGCTAATGGCCATAACTCAAAATCTGGACCACCAACTGATCCGAAATTTTGTCATTGCTGAATCAACAATTGTTGATCAAAACTATGCCACTTTATCATCTCCAACCTCTTGTCACACCCCGATTTCCACGTGTCACCGGTGGGCCCGGTGTGGGGTACAGTGACGTAGTTGGCATCGTCATAGACAATCAACACAATATAATAATGCACAGCGGAAGCAGAATAGATACATTTCAACTTTTAAATAAATTGCAATAATAAATATCACAGTAGTTGAAACGGATCCACAGGCGGATCAAATACAAATAAGATAAAATATTGTTCAACTGATATTTGTCGTCCGAGCTTGCGAGACTATAGTGGACGCTCTTAGGAAACAGCCAGCCTATTTTCGTATAGTACCTGCACTTAACCTTTTGGGAAAAATACGTCAGTTTACACTGGTAAATACAAATCGACTGACTCATTTTGAAAATGATTGAAAATTGATTTAAATGCACAAGGCATAAATATTTTTATTAACTTGGGATAATTATATAATATAAACTTGTGAACGATTTACATGCACTCGTATCTTTGGTGGCCCGGGATCTGCTGTCCGGGCTAAGAATTAAATGACACACCACATTAAAGAGTTATACACGCCGAGTGTACGCCTACACCCCGTGCTCTGGTCGTGGCCATCTCGTAAGATAATGCCAAGGATATCCGGGACACGGTCAATAACCCCCCAAAGCCTAAAGTAAGACAAGACTGTTTAAACGAAGTCGCACAAGCTATTCAAGACTGTACACCCATAAGGAGCAGGACTTGTGCGCCCGATCATGCGGTATTTTAAATACCGTACCCCAAGCCCGTATAGGGAAAATAAGTCAAAATGTATTTACCTGAGCAAGTATGTAACACAAACGGTAAGTGTGGTAGCTTTTACTGGGCCTCCTAATCTGGAACAAAGGTTTATAATTAACCTATTAGATTCCTAACGGGTCTTTTATTTAAGCCTAAGCTTTGACCGGTTAGTTTTAAGAATGATACGGTTTACGCACGATTAAGCGAAAGACCGGATAGAATGTGATTTAGACCCGACAAGTTTGAATACTTGTATAATATGGGTTTACTAAATACATTCTGGATTTTGAAATAAAAATGATATCGTTTGACCCGTTTCGGTCAATTTACGCAAACTAGTTACGTAAACCGAACCGAACGCAAAAAGGGCGTTACGGGTAGCCAAAAGAGTCAAATGCAAGTTTCCTGAGATAATATACTTTAAATATGATATAACACTAGTAAGTTATGTTCTATATTGCCCGGAATAGTTTTAAACTCATTTTATGCCTTAGAAGGGCATTTTGGTCATTTCAAAAGGTTATAAAAGAGTAAAATTAGAAATCTGAGGTTCGGGTCTGGTTCATACAGAAAATATACTTAATTTAACATGTTATAACAGTAGGGTATGACCCATATATCAAATTTATCATTTAAAATCAAACTATGCACCGTAGGGGTATTTTAGTAAATTCACAAGGGCTAAAAAATGCCAAAACTGGAAATCTGAGATCATATACTTATACTTACTGTTATTATATGAAAATATGCTAATTACATCAGTAGGTATAAGTCTTACATGTTTAAAACAAGTATAACGCTTACTATGCGCTTAAAACGCTAAATATGCGATTTAGAGCCGTTTCCGGGTTTATATATGAAAGCTGAGATTTTTATATTTCCAGAAGGCTCAAAATATTTTATTTAACATTTGAAATCAGTAGAAAAAGGTTTCGGGTCAAAAGGATGTGTAAAACTCATTTTATGGCTTAAACGGTCAAAACCGACATAACCCGAAATAACTAGGCGATCTAGGATCCGTTCAGCCAAAAATTAATTAAAAATCATCAAAATTCCCAGAATATTATAATACATCAGTTGGTAAAAAGTTTTATACCAAAACGTGGCCAGAAATAGGTCATATGCGAAAAGGGCCGTTTATGTAAATTAAGAACAAAGTTTTACGCTAATGGCCATAACTCAAAATCTGGACCACCAACTGATCCGAAATTTTCGGTGCAAGTTTATATATTAGAAATAAAGATTTCAACTCTTTCACTTTTCCAAAAATCACGTTTTATATCAAAAAGGGCAAAATAGTCAACTTTATGCATAAATCGGAAACATGCATTCGAATCGGCTAAGCATAGACTTAATCAACAAAAATTCCAGAAAGTTTTACCAAAATAAAAATGGTCAAAAATACTCTCCAATACAGATCTCAAACATGCATGTACGAATCCGAATCGATAGTCTACGAATTAGTCGTTTTATAGGACTTTCGGCTCCGACTCGTATTTATACTATAGATTGTCGAGTTGATCGTGGTAAAATACATTCTTATATTCATAATAAAGCTATCTATGAAGATCAAACAGATTGCATGTCATTTATTTTACCATTTAAGCTATTTTTCTCAAAAATCACTTCTGTTGACTTTTTAGAATCACGTTTGACTCGACAATTAGCATGCATGTAGTGGGATTCAGATAATACCCTTTAGAGGGTTTGTTTCCCACATAAATACCAACATATATCAGGTTTCAATTCGAGAAATGACTGATTGAAACTTGTTTAATCAGAAAGTCAAAGCTTATGAACAAACAGTTTGACTTTTAGCAATAATCAAAGCAAGAACGGATTGGAGATCGAATTAGAAGCTTACCAAGGTCCTATTGATGTTAAGCTAACACTAGAAATCGGCCTTGATGTCCAGAAATGCTTCAGAGATGCTTGAGAGCTTTTGCAAGTTTGGAAGTTCTTGTTCACAACACAAGTGTTTAGTAAAATGAGCTTTGGATCAGATTTAAAGCTGAATTGTTGATGTTTGCAAGGGGTTACTGTGGCCTAGGCATGCATGCAATGTTATTGGAGCTTTTGGGAGGTGAAAACAGCTGTTGCCCACTTAATTTCAGACCCAAATCGCTACTGTTCGCGGATTCTGCACCTGGGTTTATTGGCAGCTCCAAAGTTTGCCCATTTGTTGCAGTTTTGGTCCCTGTACTTTGGTTGCGATGATTTGGCCATGAATCTTGACTCGTAAACCCCCGAATCTGGTTTTTAAGAACCCTTGGACATTTACCAACATGGTAATGTCCTCGTTTAACTTTGCGCTCGCCCGAAAAGCCATAAAATTCGACGTTGACGCTTTTAACCCCTCAAGTACGGTTTTGGCCATAACTTTCTCATATGATAACGAAACTTCATGAAATTTATACCACATATTCTAGTGAGTATATTTTAGCTTTACAAAGCTTCGGGTCTGCCAAAAGATCACTCAGAGGTATAAATTCAACATGTTGACACTTTTAGCCCCTATAGTTACGGTTTTGGCCATAACTTTCTCATACGTTGACGAAACTTCATGAAATTTTAACCACACATTCTAGTGAGTATATTTTAGCTTTACGAAGCTTCGGGTCTGCCAAAAGTTCACTCAGCGGTATAAATTCAACATGTTGACACTTTTAGCCCCTATAGTTACGGTTTTGGCCATAACTTTCTCATACTTTGACGAAACTTCATGAAATTTTAACCACACATTCTAGTGAGTATATTTTAGCTTTACGAAGCTTCGGGTCTGCCAAAAGTTCACTCAGGGGTATAAATTAAACATGTTGACACTTTTGGCCCCTACGTTCATAGTTTTCACTGTTTGTCACTTTTAGTCCCTCTAAGGTATGTTTTCACATACCGGAACCTTATGACACGTGTCAAGACATTATTGGACGAAATTTTTCGAGGTGTTACACCTCTGTTAATAAAAATCCATCAAATGTGGATAAAAATCAATACTGTGCCACACCCATTCCTCCTATTCCTCCACCTCCATTCCAAACAGATGTTTGCTCTTCAAAATTACCAACAGATATTAGCTCAGATGATTCACATCTGCAATCTTCACCTCTCAATGTCATTGTTCCATACAAGGGGGATCTAATCTTCCTTAAATCTCATCCAGTTGATCAAGTTATTGGCAACATCAATGAAGGGGTTCTTACAAGAAGTCAATCCCAAACATTTGTCTTTTTGAAGGCTTTCTATCACTCCATCAATCAGTCAAGTACCAAGAGCCACTAAAAGGCAATAGTTGGGTGGAAGCCATACAAGAAGAGCTCCAACAGTTCAAAAGAAAACAAGTATGGGAACTTGTACCACTGCCAGAAGATGTAAGTCCAATTGACACAAAGTGGGTCTTCAAGAACAAAACTGATTCTAGGGGCATTGTTGTCAAGAACAAAGCCAGGTTTGTGGTTCAAGGTTATAGACAAGAAGAGGGCATAGACTATGATGAGACATTTGCTCCTGTAGCAAGACTTGAAGCCATCAGACTGTTTTTAGCCTTTGTTGTCAACCACAACATCAAGGTGTATCAAATGGATATCAAGTGTGCTTTCCTATATGGCAAAATACAAGAAGAGGTATATGTCTGCCAACCTCCTGGTTTTGAAGATCCTTTTGATCCTGATCATGTCTACAAGCTCAATAAAGCTTTGTATGGCTTGAAACAAGCACCAAGGTCCTGATATGAAACTCTTTCCACTTTTCTAATCTCCATAGGTATTATGGCAAAAATCTCACACCTTTTACATTGATTTTGAAAATAATATATAGAGTTACAAGAGCCTATAAACTAGGAAACTAAATATACAAATAATTACACAATATTACATAATCTCATGCTTGATTTATGTAAATCAATTGAGTGAGTTACGTTAGGCTATTCCCCCTTCAATCGAACAGGTGGAGGACCAACACGGAGAAGATCCCGAAACTTTTAAAACAAAGGCTTGGGAAGACTCTAGGTAAAAATGTCTGCAACCTGGAGATTGGATGGAACAAACTTGATGTAGAGTTTCCCAGACGAGACAAGTTCCCGAACAAAATGATAATCAATTTCAATATGTTTTGCACGTTTGTGAGAGACTGGATTTTGACTGAGAAAGATAGCACTTTTATTATCACATAGAAGAGTAGGTCGATCAGTGGGAAAAGCATGTAATTCACGCAATACGTGAATAAGCCAAATAATCTCAGCCGTAGTGTTCGCCATAGCATGATATTCAGATTCGCAGCTGGAACAAGAGATAGTAGGCTGCTTCTTCGCACTCCGTGAAACAAGATTTCCACCCAAATAAATCGTATAACCATAAGTTGATCGTCGTGTCTCAATACACCGAGCCCAATCAGCATCAGAATACCCAACTAAGGTGGTCAAAAGTGGTTTAGAAAAGGTTAAACCAAAGGAGATTGTGCCCTTAACATAGCGTAGAATACGTTTGACTGACTGAAAAGGAGAAGCAGTAGGTGACTACAGATACTGACTGGCTTGATTTATAGTATAAGAATGATCAGGACATGTAATAGTGAGATACTAGAGAGCTCTAACCAATGATTGATAGATACTGGGATCATGAAAAAGTTCACCTTTGCGGATAAAACTCTCTGAGGCAGCTAATGAAGTATCAACCGATTTTGAATCAAGCAAGCCTGCACGAGCCAAGATGTCATGAGCGTATTTAGCTTGGCTAAGAAAAAGACCATTTTCTTCGTAGGTAACCTCAAGACCCATGAAATAACCAAGAGCACCTAAATCCTTTACTGAGAATTTGTTGTGTAAGCTAGTAATAAACGATTGAATGAGAATAGTATCACTGCCAGTAATAATAATATCGTCTACATAGCCGAGAATATAGATGATGGCGTTCTCTCATTTGAAGATAAAAAGAGAGGTATATGCTTTGCTACAAACAAATCCTTTGGCAAGCAAAAAAAATATTGAGACGCTGAAACCAAGCACGAGGTACTTGTTTGAGACCATAAAGAGCTTTTTTGAAGTTGACACACATGATGAGGAAATTTTGCATCAACGAAACCTGTAGGTTGCTCCATGTAAACATTTTCAGTAAGATTTCCATTTAGAAACACATTCTGAACATCCAACTAATGAAGCGACCATCCATAAATAGTGGCAAGAGTGAGAACCACACGAACTGTAGAGGCCTTTACTACCGGACTAAAAGTGTGTGAAAAATCTAGTCTAGGAATTTAAGTGAATCCCTGAGTAACCAGGCGAGCCTTGTACCTGTTTATAGAACCATCAGCTTTGTATTTTGTCCGAAAAACCCATTTAGATCCAACTATGTTTGTGTTGGAGGGTCTTGGTACGAGAATCCAAGTGTTATTTGACCGTAACGCCTGAAGTTCCTCTTCCATTGCTTTTATCGATTTAGCGTGCTTGGCGGCTGACTTGAAACCACGAGGATCCTATGCTGCAAGAAGAGCATGATGTAAAGGAACTGAAAACAAAGTAAGATTAGCATAAAACTTTGGTTTGTAAATCCCGTTTTTCGATCGAGTCCTCATGGGGTGTGTTGGCATCGGCACAACAGATGATCAAGAGTTAGTGTGGGAAAAAACTTATGTTTTGCATAGGTAGCCTCAACAACCGGATTAGTGCGATCACTAAACGGAAAATTTTCTTCATCGAACTGTGCATGACGTGTAACATAGACACGATGAGTGTGTGGATCCAAACATTTGTAAGCTTTATATTTTACATCATAGCCAATAAAGATTCAGTCTGCACTGGGGGGAGCAAACTTATGTTTTGCGTAGTCCTTCAAGTAAGGAAAGACCCGACAACCAAATATACGAAAATTGGAATAAGAAGGAGAGTTATCGTATAGAATTTCATAAGGGGATTTGAAATCAAGTACAACGGAGGGTAGACGGTTGATAATGAAGGTGGCGAATGCAAAAGCATCAGTCCATAATGTGGCGGGTGCATGAGAGTTGAAAAGCATGGCGAAGCCGGTTTCAGTTACGTGTCTGTGTTTGAGTTCAACACGCCCATTTTGTTCAGGGGTGTAGGGACAAGAAAGACGGTGATGAATCCCTTGTTCGTTAAAAATTTTTGTACGCGGTGGTTTGTAAATTCAGTACCTCTATCACTCTGAAATACTTTAATTTTGCATGGCAACTGGTTTCGAACAAATGGAGCAAACACTAATAAGGCCTCATATAATTCAGACTTATGCTTAAGTGGGTAAACCATGTGAAACGACAATGATCGTCAATGAATATAGCATAAAAGAGCGATAACCATGCGTGGAAGTAACGGGTGCAGGACCCCACAAATCACAATGTATTAAATCAAGAGCATGCAAAGAACGTTTTTCATTCAAAACAAAAGGCAAACACTTAGATTTAGATAATTGACATGGAGAACAAACTATGGGTTTAGGTAAAAGTGAGGTGACAAATAAAGAACCATGTCTATGCAATCTAGAAATAATATCAAATGACACGTGACCAAGGTGTCTGTGCCATTTGTCAAAGGAGGCTTTGAGATGATGATCCGAGTAGGAAGCAATGAATGCACGATTTCCTTCTCGAAGTATGTATAGGCCGTTCTCACAGGTTCCATTTGCCAGGATCTCCTTGGTGTTTCTACCCTGAATATGAAAAAACAATTGTTAGAGAAAAGGACATCTACAGGAGAATCATGGGTAAGCTTACTAATAGAGAGTAGGCATTTGGTAAGATGCGGTACGACAAGGACATTTTTAGATAAATATTTTTGTAAGAGATGTGGTTCCAATATTTGTCACAGGTAATGTATGACCACTACCAAACCGAAAAAAATCATGCGTAGAGGAACGAAAAGTGGCATCAAGATCCTTAAGATAAGGAGTCATATGAGCCGATGCACCTGTATCACCAGCCCAGTCGGGGTGGTCCTCATCAGTGACATGACACTGAGCATGAAAAGCATGGGCCAGATTAGCATCAGCAGATGATGCGTGCTTTGCAAAACTAGCGAAATTCGGACAGGCGTTTGCATAATGACCGTTGTCCTGCATAGTTGACAATGGGGAGGTCTACGAGTGCGACC
Organism: Helianthus annuus; assembly: GCF_002127325.2. Taxonomy (NCBI): domain Eukaryota; kingdom Viridiplantae; phylum Streptophyta; class Magnoliopsida; order Asterales; family Asteraceae; genus Helianthus; species Helianthus annuus. Next base: position 2,386,462 of record NC_035434.2, read on the forward strand.
ACGACCTGCACCACGGTTAGAGTAATTAGAACCAGAATTAGAAAGAGAATTACCGGATCGGGAAGATTGGTCCGTAAAGGCTACTAGTGGAGACTGTTGGCCATGAAGGGAGTGCATAAAGATTTCCTGGTTTTCGGTTTTAGCAAGCAGCCCACGGAATGAAGAGATGCCCATGGCACGATAAGTGGTGGAAAAGTGTTCATAGGCTGGCCCAAGCCACAGAGGCACCAATGACATTTGTCGGTTTCATCAACTGGGTGACCAATGGCGAAGAATTGGTCACAGAGGACCTTGAACTTGCGTCCAAATTCTGCCACAGTGGAGGATCCTTTTTGCAAAAGGCATAGGTTGTCTCTGAGGGTATGCATATGGTCAAGAGAAGGATGGCTATATACGGTTTCAAGGGAGAGACAGATTTGCCGGGCTATGTGGAGTCCGATAAACACGTTCATAGCTTCTTCGGATAGGGATGACTAAATGAGAAGATGGACGGCCTGGTCATTGGCTAACCCAATCAAACAAGCACCCATTGGATACATGTCACGTGTCATCCCCTTGGAAACTCAATATCCTCTGGAACTGATCATAGTCCAATCTGAAATGGAACAATTCTACAAAATAGAGGATCCATCCAAAAGAACCTTCCCATCTCTGTATGGCTTCAGAACACCTCAAAATATGGATGAATACTTAAAGTCAAAAGCCAACCAAGCTCAAAGTATAGCCAAAGAAGAGAGTAAAGGGTTAGGTGACAGGAGATACCAAAGTCTATATCAACATGGCCTTTGCAAAGTCAGGAAACTGGAAGACTTTGCTAGAGATTTGAGTAAATCCATGTCTGAGTTGCCACAAAATACTGATATTCAAGAGGAATTAAGGTAGCGCTTGGTATGCAAAAATGAGAGGTGGAATGGAATGGACCATTGTGAGGGAATGAAGAAAAGATTGTTTAGTTGGTCGATGAAATGGAATCGTCCATTCTAAAATGCATTCCATTCCCTCAAAATCATTCCATCTGTCCCCCTTGTTTTTCTTCCATCACATTCCCTCTTCACCCTTCATTAAGAACACCACAACCCACCACCGTTGCTACCACCACCCACCACCACCACCACCGTCATCCGTCACCGTCACCGTCACCGTCACCCACCTTCGCCGCCACCCGCCACCACCGCTGCCACCACCTACCGACGCCACCCACCTCCGTCCCCGCCACCGCCATCGCCGCCACACACCATCGCCACTTCAACCTCCGATTATCGCCACCACCCACCTTTCATCATCGCCGCCACCATTTCCACTACCATCTCCGATCACCGCCGCCATCGCTATCAACCGCCACCACCGCTACCACCTCCGACAATTGTCACCGCTGCTACCACTTCCAACCATCCCCGCCACCACCATTTCCACCGCTGCCACCTACCTCCACCGATATCCACCACCACAACCACCACCACCGTTGTCACCATCCGATGTCGTCTCCACCCACTACCACTGCCGCTACAACTAACACCTAGCACCACGCACCATCATCGCCCATCACTGACCACCACTATCTGAATTTATTCCTTCATCTTTATTTAATTTTTTTTGCATTCCAAACAACAAAAAGTAATTGTTCATTCCATTCACACATGTTAACCAAACAAGACATAAAATGGTAATGATCAATTCCATTACCTCATCCATTTCATTACCATGTCCATTGCATTCCCCCATCCATTCCACTACCCTATACCAAACAAACCCTAAGTGTTGATTACTTCGATCTCATCATGAAAGACAATCCCTACAAAGCTAACAAGTCTCGGTTCAAAGTTTGGCCTCTAGATGCTCTCTAAGAGTAAGTTAATAGAATTTAAATGATGAAAAAGGATCCTCAGATGAAAAAGACTGCACCAAATTGGAACAAATACAACCAGGTTGATCAAGATGAGGCAGTAAGGTACAAAAGAAGGAGAGCAGAGCTTGTTACAGCAGGATATCGGTCGGCAAGATCAATTGCAAGATGGTCAAAGCAGAATGTTGACGAGACCTATAGAAGGTTAGAAGAGCTTAGAAAGACTGACCCAAGTATTCCTCAGAAGCCAGTATGTACTGAAACCACTGCTGATAGGCCTAAACAGACCCAAGCCCGTAAAAAGCTCTTCTCATCCTCTGATTTACCCATCACTGCCTTGAATCAATTAATAAGGCAAAAGCAGATAGATGAGGAAGATGAGAAGAGGTATGTAGAACATAGAAAAGTGGCCATCAAAAACCCACTTCAGACCAGAGGATGTTGCTAACCAACTTGTTGCTCAAATAACTGAAACAATAAAAAAGTTGGCAAGCAGACCTCAGTCCCCAAACTCATCTCAAATAAATCTCATTCCAAAAAAGCCATATGATCCAAAAATACTAAAGTGGAAGTCTGACAAAGACACCCACGTATTGATTCTGATCAGATCAGATGGTAAAGTTGAAAAGCTATCAAGGATGGATGCATATGGTCTGAATGCAGAAGATCTTCAAGATTTATTGAACCTTCAACTGCACAGCGATGAAGAAGACACAGATTCTTTGGATTTTGAACTCTAATTCAAAGGGCAAATCTGGGAACTGTTGATGAGAAAATAAAGATCAGAGAATAATGAAGAGTTTTGGCATCATCTGTTCTAGGGTGAGATTATTGGCTCATTGTCACATCCCCAATATTTCCACGTATTACCGGTGGGCCCGGTGGGGAGTATCGTGACGTAGTTGATATCATCATGGTCAAACAACACAATTTAAATGCACAACGGAAACAAAAGATAAATATATTACAATTTGATAAAGAGTAACATCAAGTATTACAAATACGGTTGTAAAAGATCAACAGGCGGATCAAAAGATAAAAGAAACTTTGTTCAACAGACTTTAAGGCATCTAAGCTTGCGAGACTTTTATTTGATGCAGGAGAGGCCAGCCTATTCCGATTAGTACCTGCACTTAGCCTTTTTGGGAAAATACGTCATTTTACACTGGTAAATACAATTTAACTAACTCATTTTGAAAACGTTTAAGAAAATTGATTTGAATGCACATGGCACAAAACTTTTTATAACTTGGGATAATTATTTATATATAAACTTGTAAAAGAATTACATGTTCGTTATACGTTCAGTAGCCCGAGCTGAATACCGGGTTAAAGATTAATAGACACACCACATGATATAGTCCCGCGGTGAGTTATTCTGATAACCGGCGGTTATACCTCATTATTTATATATGCACAGGCGGGTGTACGCCTACACCCCGTGCTAAGGTCGTGGCCATTCAATGAATGATGGCAAGGATATCCGGGACATGGTCATTAACCCCCAAAGGTTTTAAGCAAACAAAACAATTTAAACGGGTCATTTCAATGAATTAACCTTCATACGATTAAAGATTCAATGCCCGACCAAGCGGTATTTTATATATCGTACCTCAAGCCCGTATAAGGGAAAATAAGTTAAAAGTATTTACCTGAGCAAATTTATACAATTTATCCCAGCCGTATACCACCAAGCAAGTACAGATAGCTTTTACTGGGCTCCTAAATCTGGAACGAAGGTTTTTAATAACCTATTAGATTCCTAACGGGTCTTAATTAAGCCTATGTTTAGACCGATTAGTTTTAAAGGAGGATACGGTTCAAAACGCATGATTAAGCGAGAACCGGATTAGTATGTGGTTTAGACCCGACAAGCTTGTATACTTGTGTAATAAGGGTAAACTACACACATTCTAGATTTTGAGATAAAAATGATAAGGTTTGACCCGTTTCGGCTAATTTATGCAAACTAGTTACATAAGCCGATCCGAACGCGAAAAGTGCGTAATGGGTAACCAAAAGAGTCATGAACAGGTTCCTAAGTTAATATGCCTTAATATGGGTAACCAAAAGAGTCATGAACAGGTTTCCTAAGTTTAAGACCAATTTGTGCCCAGTATGGGTATTTTAGTCATTTTAAAGATTATAAGAGAGTTTAAATATTAATCTGAGTTTCAGGTCTGATATAATCAGTAAAAATACTTAATTTAATAAGTTATAACAGTAAGATATTACCTATATGTGAATTTTATTATTTATAACCAAACTATGCACCGAAGGGGCATTTGGTAATTTCACATAGGGCTTAAAGGTCAAAAATGAAAATCTAAGTTTAAAACTTTTTCTTACTGTTAAAGTATATAAATTTACAAAAAAATATCAGTAGGTATCAAGTCTTATATATCTAAAATAGTTTTTATACATACTATGCGCTTAAAACGCGTAAAAAGGCGGTCTTAAGCGATTTCCGGGTTTTTAAAGAAAAGCTGATATTTTATCAATCCTGAAAGCTTAAAATATTTTATTTATCTTATAAAATCAATAGCAAAAGGTTTGGGGTCAAATTGTTTTGTAAAAACTCAATTTATAAGTCAAAAGGGCAAAACCGGCAATTACCGAATCAAGCCTAGAACCCTATGTTATGCTCAACCTAAAAATAAAAAAAAAAAATCTTCAAAAATCCCAAAATATTATTTTATCATTAGGTAAAAAGTTTGGTATCAAAAATTGGGTTTTGATAGGATATACGCTAATTATGCCGTTTAATTAATAAAAAGCTTTTCATTTACGCTAATGAGCATAACTCCTAATCTAGACCTCAAATTGATGTCAAATTTTAGGGACAAGTTTATAAATCAGTAATAAATATTATTGTCCTCTCATATTTTCAAAATTCTCGTTTTAGGATCAAAAGGGCATAACGGTCAACATTTTAGGCATTTAACGGAAACATGCATGAACTAGGATTTCTATGGAACCAAGTTGTATAACCTCGGAGGGTTATACTAACCTATAAGATGGTCCTAATGGAATCCTAAGGCATATCTAAACTAAGCTAAATCGGGTCAGAACTGAAAGTCAAAGCAATAGTCATGTTTTGCGAGTTTCAGTTCCGAACCGAGCCTATACTTAGAATTGTCGGGTTGGACATGCTTAGACATGTTCAACTAATATTTACCAAGTTATTAAAGTGAGAAAACTGATTTTATGGTCTCTTATATTAATACTTATGAATTTATATAAAACTTACCCGTTTGACTTTCATTTAACCTTTAACCTGAGACTTTAACTAAGTAAACGTGAAAATTAGGAGGTGCCCTTTTGAGGGTATAACACCTACCTAATTACGGTCACGTAGCCATGTTTATTGTGAACAATGGCTTAACCGTTTAAAACTCAAAGCGTTTATCGAAAACACTTGACTTTTCGGTTTAAACGCTAAATAATTAAACTAAGCATGAAAGGATACTTACAAGAGGTCCTATAGACTGAAGGAGGTTCTCAAAAGGGTTCAAGATCCTCCTAATTCAGATACAAGAGCAGAAATGGAAGAAAGGTGTGAAAAACAAATGAAAACCCACTTCTATTTATATTTTTTGGGATTGCACGGGATTGCGACAAGTGTCGGGAGGTGCAACCAGATCACAACATGTGTATAGTGGTTTTAATAATCAGTGGGCAAGCCACTAGGTTCAGCAGCTATAGAAACCATTCTTAGTAAAACCAGAAACTAAAACAAAGTTCAGCAGCTGTTTTCTGCATCTGTGCAGGCCTTGCGGCCCGCGTGAGGGTCTGTGTGGCCTTACGTGGCCCGCCTCACAGCCCAGACCAGCAACACAAGTTTTAAAAACGACAGTTTTGGTCCCTGTTTGCACGAAAGGTCATTTTTGGCACATTAAAGGCCCGTTAACCTCATTTCAAGGCTCTATAATGATGCTCACACATAGGGGACATGAAACATGCTCAAAACATGTCAGATGTCGATTTGTTTGGCCGTACGGTCACGTTGTTCGTCTAATTACGATGAAACAAGAACGGACGCGAAAAACGATCCAAATAATGCGAAGAATGAAAATTTATCAAGCCAAACACTAAAATAAAATATTTTAGTGCTTACATAAATTTTTGGGTGCCTGGTCATATTCAGAATGTGAGATATGCGCGAAAGTGCAAACTTGTGCACTTTTTGCACTTTTAGTCCCTGCATGACTTAAAAGTTTATTTTGGCGCACCAAACACCTTCAAGCCTATACCTAACGTATATAAAGGATAATTAAAGCATGTGAACTCATGGTCATATTCCGGAAGGTCCGTTACCATACGAATCGACCTACTTTTGCATTTTTAGGCAAATACTCCTTTAATCGCACAAAGTAGCGCGAAATGCCGTTTAATGATATCCAAGCCTTCCATGGCCCATATTGATCATTCCCAAGCATATAATTAAATATTACTACGCTCACGTTTGCTTAATTGGTCACCGAATGGCGTGGATTCAAAAGTTGACGCTTTAGGTCCCTCTATTGCGCAAACTTGGGCATTTAATCATTTAATAGCATTGAAACCTCATCTAATCAGTATTATTAAACATCACGATGCTTCGGGTTCGCTAAAAGGTCATTCAGAGGTATAATCAAACATATTGACACTTTTAGCACCTCTAATTTGCAAAGTTGCGCGTAACTTTACTTATAGTCATAAAAAACTTTAGACGGCCAATAGTTGGCATTCCCGAGAGTATAATCAAATATCATGAAGCTCATGATTTGTTAGAAGGTCACTCAGAGGTAATGTAACATCTGTGCCAGTAATCATTGTGAACAGTTCAATTATCAATAAAATAATGTTATTTGATCCCGATGTTTGTTTGGTTGTGTTTTACATTTGTCGTGTTTTGACGTTTGTTTAATTTCAAACTCTACATCGCTTTCTAGAGAATTATACGCAAACTGGTGCGTAAACATACTCAGTTTAATGCGACAAATACTCCAGAACATCAACATATACTCAACATACCTTAAATAACCTTTACATAACTTAGAAATAAGTTTTGAAGGCTTTGGTATGGCAAAAACAAGTTAATTCGCTTACAGGGACTAAACTTGACAAACTGCGAAAGTATGCCAATTTGAACTGTAACAAACATTCCGGAACATGTCCATAAGTTAAACATACCATAAATATCCTTTACATAGCTTAGAAATAGGCTTTGAGGGGTTTTGGTATGCTAAAACAAACTTTTGGATCATTCAGGGGCTAAAAGTGTCAAAAAGTGCACAAGTTTGCACTTTTGCGCATAACTTACGTTCTGAATACATCCGGACATCCAAAAATTTATGTAAGCATCCTTATATTATGCCTTAGTGTATGGCATGAGAAAAATCCGTTCGTCGCGCAATTTGGATCGTCTTTCGCGCTTGTGCGCATTCCGTTGTAATTAACCGAACATCGCGACCGTACGGCCAAACGAACCGACATCCGACATATTTTTTAGCACATTTTAAGTTCCCTATACTTTAACTTCATTTTAGAGCTTTGAAATGGGGTTAACGGAGCTTAAACGTGCCAAAAATGCATCAAATACCAAGTTTTGGAGCTGTAGGGACCAAAACTGTAAATCTGCCAAACTAAGGGCTTACGGACCGTAAGCCAAAACCCATACGGTCCGTAAGGGGTCCCCAGTACAGCAGATTCATTGAACCTAGCTGATTGGCTCTTCAAATGTTGAAAGGTCCAATTGCCCTTGTCTCTTCCAGCCAATGAGGGGCAAGTTCTGACTTACCACAACATTGTGACAAGTGTACGCACAAGATCATGGCATGATATTCGATAAACGATCCTAACGGCTTTGCCTTTCCTATAAATACCCCCCCCCATTTTGCTAAAAACTCACACAATCTGATCTAAAGGCTCTAAGTTGGAACCATTGTTTCATACCTGAGCTATTTTGATCTAGATTAGCATTCGGGGACCCTCCGTAAGTGTTCTTTCGTTCTTTTATTCGCTTTTCGAGTCCGAAAGTCGAACTATGTTGGACTTTCTGCATTAACCAGTTTATGGTCGATGCGAAGATCGTTCGAACTTCATAACGTGAGCGTGATCACGATGGTTATAGTCCGTAGTGACTATACCTACTTTTTACCACGTTATCTAGGCTCAGTGACGAGTCGTAGTTTCGGCCAAAATGCGCATTCTTGCGTATTCTGTAACCAAACTACTTGTGAGCATCAAAGCCGTTTGTTTTGATGCCAAACCTGTTTTCTAAACTTAGTTAAGCATGTTCTAACATGTTTAACTCGTCGCTTTTAGTATAGTGCTTATATAGGGTCGTAAGTTAAGCGATCTAAACCATCGCTTATACTTTCGAACCCGAGCCATTTGGTCGATCTTTAGGATCCGACCAAACATATTAGGTGACCATAGCTATAACCTTCCGAGGTTATACCTTATGATCACGATGTTAGGCGTTCCATACGCGTTCTACGCGAACGACGCGCTAAGGTAGCATAAGCTACCTAAACGGGTCGTGATGGGTCGTAAGCACTTAGGTTAGGTTTCATTTTAGTATGTAGGCTTTGTTAAACCATATTATACGAGTCTCCATACTCGTTTGGTTTACGAACCCGCATACTATCCGATCCTCCAATTTAGGTCCGGTATATTAACATAGTTACCTATATTAGGTGCCGTTCATATCAGTGATCTCTAGCGTTATTTGGTTATTATACAAGAACTCCAAAGCAACCTCAGGTGAGTACATAGAACCCCATCTTTTACTGTTTTCCAAACTGTTTTGGGGTGAAACACATGTTCCTATCTGTTACATTCATGCTTTCCATGTTTTCACATCATATGCCTGCTATGTTGTTAGTACATTATAGTACATGATTTTATTACATTTCATGCTATGTATGCCCATTGTGTGCGTACTTAGTACATTGATTTACATTACATTTATGTTGCATATGTTTACTCAGCATATGGACACATTGATTTACACGAACATTTCTGTTGCATATGTTTACTCAGCTGTAATGCCCATAAATTTAAAATCATTATTATAGAAATAAAAAGAATAATAGTAATTATTTATTAAGGAAACCCTAATTAAGACACCCAAGTAATTCTGCACTAACCCTAAAATTTTCGAAACAATCGGAATCAGGATCAGGGCCCCTAAAACTCAGGGGGGGTTAAACCCTAGTGATGTTTATCTTCTAAATGGCTGTAGAAACGAAAGTTATTCGTTTAACTTACTCAGCAAGATTACTTGGACACGAAGTAACCTAAGCTAGAAAAAAGACCCGTCGCGCCACGCGACGGGTATGCATGTCTTCTTCGCGTGGCGCGAGGGAGGACAAATTCCAGCTATAAATAGGGGACGTTGGCACTTGAACTTTGGTACAAAATCGACGTCCAAATTCTCTGTAACCATCGAGTTATAGTGAATATCGTTCACACAAAACACACATCGATCACGAAGTGCTGCCGCAATCAGGGTAATAACTCGATCGCTATTACGATTCAACATCCGATCGATTATAACTATCCGACGATTGTCCGAGTGCTGCTCAAATTGAGCTTATACTTTATTGTTCATCGTGATTTCGACTTGAATATTTGAGTGCTGTTCGAATTCGGACTATGCTCTGTTATTCGTTGTGAATCCGATCGAATTATTAAGTATTATACTTTGTCGTTTGTCGATAATTCGATAAATGAGTTGAAGTATTGCACTTGTTAATTGTTGTGAAGGTTTAATCTCGTGAATTGACGTAAATGCTGTATTAAGTTACTAACCTAGCTTGTGTGCATGTTATTTAAATTAGGTTAAAAGATTAATCAGTAGTCGAAACTCTGCCCATATAAATCTAAAATATTAGCACAAGGTAGTTTCACTTTGGAGTTATTAAGGTACGGATCCTTACCCCACTCTTTATTGCTTCATATTCAAATTGTTATAAAACCACTAAATTACTATATCTGTTAAAAACTCCTCACGTCTTTGATTATCAATTCATTTGACAGTCCGTTCAATTCCTATCAATTGATTTAGTTTTCATGTCATGCGATAGTATTATGTTGTTACACTCATTATCGCATGTTCCGATATATGTTCCGTTTTGTTATGAAAATAAGTTTTATAAGTTATGTGAATAAGACCATTTGTACTCTGATACCCTGAGTATCGCTTCTCGTGGAGTGTCCCACGAGCATGTTGTTGTGGCATCAACATCATGTGCTCCATCCGTGACGGAGAGATTAGTTCACGGCGTCTCTTAAGTACAAGTGTGGTACATAAAGCTATAAGGAGGCGTATGGATCGATCCTAGAGTTTAAGTATAAGTATAAGGAGTTGGATAACGGGTATGCCAATTCACCATCTCATGTGATAAATATACAGGAGTAGCTACCTGTGTATTGTCACGCTTTAAGTTTGCTCATGGGTACATCCGTAAGATATGATTATGAAATTTTGTTCTTGCATCGTATCATTTTCGCCTAAAGTTCCATCCGGATAAGATTTCATATGAAGCATTTATTTGTTATTTGAGCCTATAATTCCGTACTGAGCATTCGGCTCATTCCGTAAACTTTTTGTACATACAGGTCCACAGGTTACTTTGGGAGGGGAAAAGAGAGAAGAATAAAGCATAGGAATAAATCTGAAGATATTAAGTTAATTAAGATGAATATCTCCGCTTGTGTATAAATTTTAATAATCGTATGGTTGTATCCTTATCAAATAAATAAATGGAATTATGACTTTTGTTATGCTACCGTTATTGTGACACGTCAGCCCTTCCGGGTTGGGGTGTTACATCAGCATATGGAGACATTGATTTACATGAACATTTCTGTTGCATATGTTTACTCAGCATATGGACACATTGATTTACGTGAACATTTTTGTTGCATATGTTTACTCAGCATATGCACACATTGATTTACATGAACATTTTTGGTTGCATATGTTTACTCAGCATATGGACACATTGATTTACATGAACATTTCTGCTTCGTATGTTTACTAAGCATACTTAGTACAATTGTTCACATCACATGCCTTCATTTTGTTATGACATTTGGTTTGTTTAACATAGGACAATACATTCATTAACATTAGCTAAGCCGTTCGTTAGTAGGTAGTGGTACCATAGGAATTGACAACTCCCGTTCCTGAAGTCCTGGGTTTGATAGGATTGTAAGGAATGACCGAATTCGATATACATAACTTAGATAAAACTTTAATTTGTTTAAGGGTTTATCGTCACAGTCTCAAGGCTTGGATGTATGCATATTTCACAATACCGCATAAATGTTAATATCAATAGAGCATGCATTTTTCCACAGAACATAACTTGGTTTAAGTTGATACATTTCGCTTACCGTACATGATACATTTTGGGATACACATTACATGATTTACATTGAACATAAACACGTTGACATTGACATCCACATTTGGTGGTTTACATTAAACATAGACATTTGACATGATTTACACAATAACACTTGACAATTGAGTTATACAAGAACAATCTTACATGGTGGATGGTTTGGGTAAATGGTTTGACTAACGTGAAGTATGTAATATGATGCAAACTGGTGGATACGCCGCTGGTACTTCCTATATATAAATGTTTGCATAATATTACATATCTTAGCGTTACCTAAATCATTTCAGTTTTGACATATAACATTTTATACAAATAACATACTTTTCATAAAACATTGTCTTAAAAAACAACTTATCTTATTCAACTCATTTTACTTGGTTACTCGTTTAACCTTACACTTATCTATGCATATCATCTGATATTATCGTTTTTCAAATGGTTTACAAAGCAAGACAAATTACAAGGTTCATGACTGAATATTATTAAACATTTCTTAAACCTCAAGTCATGAATCCCATTTTCACAAAACCTATGTATCTCACAGGCATTTTTGTGCTGACGTACCTACTTTCACATGTGTTTTCAGGAGCAGTTCCATAAGATGTTGATCACGATACTAGGGCAGACCTGTGCCTTAGAGACTAAAAATGAAGATAGAACTAGTATAACTATGTTTTGAATTCTGAACTTCCTTTTAAGACAATGTAACACCCGTGTTTGATAAATAAAATGTAACTTTAATTTCCATGGTTGTATAACAATTAATTCTGTCCACAACACTCTCCAACGTTTTCCGCCGCGGTTGCATGTTATACGCGGTCGGGGTGTGACAGAAGAGTTGGTATCAGAGCCATTGGTTATAGGGAATTAGGTTATTAGTAATGCTTTGACCTAGACTATAACTTTCTAGGACCCTAACACAAGTTATCTTGTGTTTAGATTTTAAAACATGCACTTCACCTATCCTTAAGTGATAACCACAACGAGAATTTCGATTCCGAATCCGCTTTGAAAATTAATCATCTGTTCTAGGATGATTGATTACTAGTTTTTGAACCCTCTGTTATATGGTTTTGAACCCTTTGGATTCTCAAAAATCTCGTCAAGGTTTTGGGGCTTTAATAATGTGAACACGTGCGAACTGGCAGGGTGAATGCCTGTACCCTGAGTTTTCTGTCTAAGGCTAGAGTGTTCGTACAAATCCACATAATCGGACCAGTCACTCTTACCTGGGAACTCTTGGGGTGAGTGTTCACTTATAGGCGAACATGTCTTCGCGATACATTATTTTTGACCCACTTACTTTGACTAGACATTTCATGTCGCTTGTTTGCTTTGCGATGCGTAACCACCATCTTTGCTTTTGTTGTTTCTGTTTCATCTCATTCTCTTCATCCAATCATCTCACTCGTTTCCTTTCATGTTTTCCTCTTTTAGAATGCCTCCTCGACGCGAACACCAGATAGTAACTGTTGAACTGGCAGAAATCATTGCGCAACAGATGGCTGCTCAATTCCCGAATCTCTTTGCTCAATGGAACCAAGCCAACAACAACAACAATGGAACATGCAAATTCAAGGATTTTAACTCGGCTAAACCACTCAAGTTTAGTGGTTCTGAGGGAGCAAATGGGCTTCTTCAGTGGTTCGAGAGCATCGAGAATACTTTCCGTCACGTGCAGTGTCCTGAAAATCGCAAGGTCGAGTTTTCTTCGAGTGTGTTTCAGAAGAGGGCTCTTACGTGGTGGAACGGGGTTATGAGAGATCAAGGTGCAGAAGTTGCTCTAGCTCAGACATGGGCAGAACTTAGAGCTCTTATGATGAGGGAGTTTTATCCTCATCATGAGTAACGAGCGTTGGAGAAAGAGTTTGATGATTTGAAACAAGATAGTGGTGAGCACAGAGCATATACCAATAGGTTTGAGGAGTTGAGTCTACTTTGCCCAACTATAGTCGCCCCACTCGACAAGGCTATCGAAAGGTACATCGACGGTCTGCCTGACTCGGTACAAGACATCCTTACTGGTAACAACCCTACCACACTCCGTCAGGCAATCGAGTTATCAGCGACACTGACTGAGTCGCAGATTCGAAAGAATAAATTGCACAGGAAGGGTGACAAGGGAAAGAAACAGTCGGCTGACAAGGAAGATAGCAAGAAAGGTCAAAACAAGAAAGGAAAGGACTCTGGTTCCTCAAGGGGGTCAAGGAAGCGTAAGGCTTCCCAAAACTATGCTGTCACTGCCCAAGCTAACCAGGCATCTCCCAACCAACCCGCACAGCCTCCAGTGAAAAAGCCCTATTCAGGAAGTGCACCTTTGGTGCAATCGATGCAACGGTCACCATCAGCCGCAACATCAGTGCCGTTTCTGTACTAACTGTGGGAAGTCAGGTCATCTTGCAGATGTTTGTCGGTTTGCTCAAAATCGGGCAGTTCAGAACCCTGCTCAACAAGTTGCTCAGCAACAGGGTCAGGCTGCACGACCAAACTACCCACCAGGTGCTTGTTATAACTGTGGGGATCTGACCCACTACAGAAACCAGTGCCCAAGGCTAGCAAACCAGAATCGGAATCAGGCTCAGGCTCGAGGGCGAGTCTTCAACATGAATACTCAAGAGGCACAAGCGGACAACGAAGTGGTGAACGGTACGTTCTTTATTAATAATCAACTAGCATCTGTTCTTTTTGATTCGGGTGCCGACAAGAGTTTTGTGTCATTGTCTTTTGAGCCAATGCTTCGCGTGTCTAGAACGAAACTAGGTAAACCTTTGACAGTAGAGGTTGCCAGTGGTGAACCCATTGTTCTAAATTCTGTTCTACGCAACTGCCAGTTGAACCTTAACGACCATCTTTTTCCTATTGACCTCACGCCTATGCACCTTGGAAGCTTCGACGTTATAGTGGGTATGGATTGGTTATCTAAGCATCGCGCAGAGATAGTTTGTTCTGAGAAGATTGTTCGTGTGCCGTTGTCGACAGGCGAGATCCTACAGGTTCGTGGTGAGAAGCCTGCCGGTGGTCTCAAACTTATGTCTTGTTTTAAAGCTCGGAAGTATCTACGGAAGAACTATGTGGCTTTCTTAGCACATGTTACAGCAGATAAAGCAAGGGTAAGTCTATTTCAGATATTCCTGTCGTTCGGGAGTATTCCGAAGTATTCCCCGAAGACTTACCTGGTCTACCTCCAGCACACCAAGTCGAATTTCGTATTGATCTCGTACCTGGTGCAAATCCCATTGCCAGAGCTCCATACCGTCTTGCACCGTCTGAGATGCAAGAATTATCTAATCAGCTTCAGGTGCTCTCTGACAAAGGTTTTATCCGTCCTAGCTTTTCACCTTGGGGTGCTCCCGTTCTCTTTGTCAAGAAGAAGGATGGATCTTTTAGGATGTGTATCGATTATCGTGAGCTTAACAAGCTTACCATCAAGAATCGATATCCCCTACCCCGCATTGATGATCTCTTTGATCAATTGCAAGGCGCATCTTATTTTTCAAAGATTGATCTACGATCCGGATATCATCAACTCTGTGTGCATGAAGAAGATATTCCCAAGACAGCGTTCCGTACTCGTTATGGGCATTATGAGTTCACAGCCATGCCATTCGGTTTGACTAATGCTCCTGCTGTTTTCATGGACTTGATGAATAGGGTCTGCAAACCTTATTTGGATAAGTTCATCATCGTTTTCATTGAGGACATTTTAATATATTCTAAGACGCGAGCTGATCATGAGCAACATCTTCGTCTTACATTAGAACTCCTGAAGAAAGAGCAACTTTTTGCCAAATTCTCCAAGTGTGAATTTTGGCTTAAAGAGGTTCAATTTTTAGGACATATTGTCAACGAACAAGGTATTCATGTAGATCCCTCCAAGATCAGCGCGATTAAGGATTGGGATATACCTACTACCCCTACTGAGGTTCGTTCTTTTCCTGGTCTAGCGGGTTATTACCGCCGCTTCATTGAGAATTTCTCAAAGATTGCAGTTCCTCTAACTGCTCTAACTCAGAAGAACAAGCCATTTGATTGGGGAGTTAAACAAGAGGAAGCGTTTCTGATTTTGAAACAAAAGCTTTGCGACGCGCCTGTCCTAACATTGCCCGAGGGCAATGATGATTTCGTCGTTTATTGCGACGCATCTAAACTAGGTCTTGGCTACGTCCTGATGCAAAGAAACAAAGTCATAGCATATGCATCAAGGCAGTTGAAGAAACATGAGAAAAACTACACCACTCATGATCTTGAGTTGGGTGCAGTTGTCTTCGCTCTCAAAATCTGGAGACACTATTTGTACGGTACAAAATGTGTGGTTTTCACAGACCACAAAAGTCTTCAACATATCTTCAATCAGAAAGAACTCAACATGAGACAACGACGTTGGGTTGAACTTCTAAACGACTATGACTGCGAAATTCGCTACCATCCTGGTAAGGCGAATGTCGTAGCCGATGCATTAAGTCGCAAGGAACGTTCTAAGCTTCATTGTGTTAGTGTCCAATCTGTTATTCAAGCTCAATCGAATATCCAAGCCCGTATTTCTCAGGCTCAACAAGCTTGTGTTTCACAAGGTTTGATGGATAAGGAATTTCCGTATCACATAACTCCTGCTCTGGAACTGAAGGAAAATGGATCATATGACTTCATGGACCGTTTGTGGGTCCCAAGCCAAGATAATCTTCATACCTTGCTAATGGATGAAGCCCATAAGTCTCGTTATTCTATTCATCCTGGCTCAGATAAGATGTATAAGGATCTTCGTATTCAGTATTGGTGGCCTGGTATGAAGAAAGACATTGCCTTATACGTATCAAAATGCCTTACTTGTCTTAAGGTGAAGGCTGAACATCAGCGTCCTTCTGGTTTATTGGAGCAACCAGAGATCCCAGTTTGGAAATGGGAAAACATTACTATGGATCTCATTACTAAACTCCCGCGCACAAAGAAAGGTCACGATGCCATCTGGGTAGTCGTTGACCGTCTTACTAAATCAGCGCATTTCTTGCCAATCCGTGAGGATTTTTCGGCTGACAAACTTGCTCAAATCTACGTGGATGAAATTGTAGCTCGACATGGTGTTCCTTTGAACATCATTTCTGACAGAGATGCTTGTTTCACTTCTCATTTTTGGAGAACCATGCAATCTGCTATGGGGTCCCAACTTAATCTGAGCACAGCCTATCATCCGCAAACGGATGGTCAATCTGAAAGAATAATCCAGACACTGGAGGATATGCTCAGAGCTTGTGTGATCGACTTTGGTGGTAGTTGGGATTCACATCTTCCGTTAATTGAATTCTCCTACAACAACAGTTATCACTCCAGCATCAACATGGCTCCCTTCGAGGCTCTCTATGGTCGAAAATGTCGTTCACCAGTCTGCTGGAATGAGATCGGTGAGGCTCGGCTTACTGGGCCTGCCCTCATTTTAGAGACAACAGAAAAGGTAAAGAAAGTTCGTGATAACCTTCAGACAGCTAAAAACCGTCAAAAGAGTTACGCGGACCTAAAATGCAAGCCCTTGGATTTTCAAGTCGGTGATCGTGTATTACTTAAGGTCTCACCTTGGAAAGGTGTGATCAGATTCGGAAAGAAAGGAAAACTTGCACCTAGATACGTTGGACCATTCAAGATCGTCGAAAGAATCGGTAAGGTAGCCTACAGACTTGAGTTGCCTCCTGAACTTGGAAATGTTCATCCAACCTTTCACGTGTCCAATCTCAAGAGGTGTTTAGCTGATGAGAACCTCCACATATCGCTTGATGAAATTCGTGTTGATGAAACACTGAAATTTGTTAAGAAACCAGTGGAAATCATGGAACGTGAAGTCAAGTGGCTCAAACGCAAGCGCATTCCTTTGGTCAAGGTTCGCTGGGAATCTAAACGTGGACCAGAGTTTACTTGGGAACGCGAAGATCAAATGAAAGCGAAATATCCGCATCTTTTTCCACGAGTTTCCTCTAAATAAATTTCGGGACGAAATTTCCACAAGTAGGGGAGACTGTAACACCTGTGCTAGTAATCATTGTGAACAGTTCAATTATCAATAAAGTAATGTTATTTGATCCCGATGTTTGTTTGTTTGTGTTTTACATTTTCCGTGTTTTGACTTTTGTTCAATTTCAAACTCTACATCGCTTTCTAGAGAATTATACGCAAACTGGTGCGTAAACATACTCAGTTTAATGCGACAAATACTCCGGAACATCAACATATACTCAACATACCTTAAATAACCTTTACATAACTTAGAAATAAGTTTTGAAGGCTTTGGTATGGCAAAAACAAGTTAATTCGCTTACAGGGACTAAACTTGACAAACTGCGAAAGTATGCCAATTTGAACTGTAACAAACATTCCGGAACATGTCCATAAGTTAAACATACCATAAATATCCTTTACATAGCTTAGAAATAGGCTTTGAGGGGTTTTGGTATGCTAAAACAAACTTTTGGATCATTCAGGGGCTAAAAGTGTCAAAAAGTGCACAAGTTTGCACTTTTGCGCATAACTTACGTTCTGAATACATCCGGACATCCAAAAATTTATGTAAGCATCCTTATATTATGCCTTAGTGTATGGCATGAGAAAAATCCGTTCGTCGCGCAATTTGGATCGTCTTTCGCGCTTGTGCGCATTCCGTCGTAATTAACCGAACATCGCGACCATACGGCCAAACAAACCGACATCCGACATATTTTTTAGCACATTTTAAGTTCCCTATACTTTAACTTCATTTTAGAGCTTTGAAATGGGGTTAACGGGGCTTAAACGTGCCAAAAATGCATCAAATACCAAGTTTTGGAGCTGCAGGGACCAAAACTGTAAATCTGCCAAACTAGGGGCTTACGGATCGTAAGCCAAAACCCATACGGTCCGTAAGGGGTCCCCAGTACAGCAGATTCATTGAACCCAGCTGATTGGCTCTTCAAATGTTGAAAGGTCCAATTGCCCTTGTCTCTTCCAGCCAATGAGGGGCAAGTTCTGACTTACCACAACATTGTGACAAGTGTACGCACAAGATCGTGGCACGATATTCGATAAATGATCCTAACGGCTTTGCCTTTCGTATAAATACCCCCCCCCCATTTTGCTAAAAACTCACACAATCTGATCTAAAGGCTCTAAGTTGGAACTCACACAAGCTATTTTGATCTAGATTAGCATTCGGGGACCCTCCGTAAGTGTTCTTTCGTTCTATTATTCGCTTTTCGAGTCCGAAAGTCGAACTATGTTGGACTTTCTGCATTGACCAGTTTATGGTCGATGCGAAGATCGTTCGAACTTCATAACGTGAGCGTGATCACGATGGTTATAGTCCGTAGTGACTATACCTACTGATTACCACGTTATCTAGGCTCAGTGACGAGTCGTAGTTACGGCCAAAATGCGCATTCTTGTGTATTCTGTAACCAAACTACTTGTGAGCATCAAAGCCGTTTGTTTTGATGCCTAACCTGTTTTCTAAACTTAGTTATGCATGTTCTAACATGCTTAACTCGTCGCTTTTAGTATAGTGCTTATATAGGTTCGTAAGGTAAGCGATCTAAACCATCGCTTATACTTTCGAAACCGAGCCATTTGGTCGATCTTTAGTATCCGACCAAACATATTAGGTGACCATAGCTATAACCTTCCGAGGTTATACCTTATGATCACGATGTTAGGCGTTCCATACGCGTTCTACGCGAACGACGCGCTAAGGTAGCATAAGCTACCTAAACGGGTCGTGATGGGTCGTAAGCACTTAGGTTAGGTTTTATTTTAGTATGTAGGCTTTGTTAAACCATATTATAAGAGTCTCCATACTCGTTTGGTTTACGAACCCGCATACTATCCGATCCTCCAATTTAGGTCCGGTATATTAACATAGTTACCAATATTAGGTGTCGTTGATATCAGTGATCTCTAGCGTTATTTGGTTATTATACAAGAACTCCAAAGCAACCTCAGGTGAGTACATAGAACCCCATCTTTTACTGTTTTCCAAACTGTTTTGGGGTGAAACACATGTGCCTATCTGTTACATTCATGCTTTCCATGTTTTCACATCATATGCCTGCTATGTTGTTAGTACATTATAGTACATGATTTTATAACATTTCATGCTATGTATGCCCATTGTGTGCGTACTTAGTACATTGATTTACATTACATTTATGTTTCATATGTTTACTCAGCATATGGACACATTGATTTACACGAACATTTCTGTTGCATATGTTTACTCAGCATATGGACACGTTGATTTACATGAACATTTCTGTTGCATATGTTTACTCAGCATATGGACACATTGATTTACATGAACATTTTTGTTGCATATGTTTACTCAGCATATGGACACATTGATTTACATGAACATTTTTGGTTGCATATGTTTACTCAGCATATGGACACATTGATTTACATGAACATTTCTGCTTTGTATGTTTACTTAGCATACTTAGTACAATTGTTTACATCACATGCCTTCATTTTGTTATGACATTTGGTTTGTTTAACATGGGACAATACATTCATTAACATTAGCTAAGCCGTTCGTTAGTAGGTAGTGGTACCATAGGAATTGACAACTCCCGTTCCTGAAGTCCTGGGTTTGATAGGATTGTAAGGAATGACCGAATTCGATATACATAACTTAGATAAAACTTTAATTTGTTTAACGGTTTATCGCCACAGTCTCAAGGCTTGGATGTATGCATATTTCACAATACCGCATAAATGTTAATATCAATAGAGCATGCATTTTTCCACAGAACATAACGTTGATTTAAACCACGTTTTACTTCAACGACTTGTTTTGTGCATTTTACATATGGTTTAAGTTGATACATTTCGCTTACCGTACATGATACATTTTGGGATACACATTACATGATTTACATTGAACATAAACACGTTGACATTGACATACACATTTGGGGTCTGTTTGGTATGGGGTAATGGAATAGATGAGAGAATGGAATGGACGAGGTAATGGAATGGACAACGGAATGAAATGGATCATTCCATTCCATTGTGATGTTTGGTTACTCATATGTGAATAGAATGAATCATTACTTTGTACAATTTGATAAACAAAAAAAAGATGAAGTAACGAAACACAATTGTATTAAAAATGACAAAAATATAATTGACTAAATAATAATAATAATAATAATAATAATAATAATAATAATAATATATTAATGATAAAAAAATAATAATAGATTTTTTATATATATTAATATTAGTATGAATATTAATAAATATAAATATAAATACAAATAAAAGTATAAGTATAAATATAATAATAATAATAATAATAATAATAATAATAATAATAATAATAACATATTTCTTTCCATTCCTTGAAGGAATGGAAAAAAAACACCTACATACCAAGGAATGGAAATTATTATATTTGGAAGGAGTTACATTCCTTTGGAATGCTCCATTCCATTACCACATGTAACCAAACATATTTATTTTCATTCCATTAGAATGATCCATTCCATTCCACCTTTCATTCATTCATACCAAACGCTACCTTGGTGGTTTACATTAAACATAGACATTTGACATGATTTACACAATAACACTTGACAATTGAGTTATACAAGAACAATCTTACATGGTGGATGGTTTGGGTAAATGGTTTGAGTAACGTGAAGTATGTAATATGATGCAAATATGGTGGATACGCTGCTGGTACTTCCTATATATAAATGTTTGCATAATATTACATATCTTAGTGTTACCTAAATCATTTCAGTTTTGACATATAACATTTTATACAAATAACATACTTTTCATAAAACATTGTCTTACAAAAAAACTTATCTTATTCAACTCCTTTTACTTGGTTACTCGTTTAACCTTACACTTATCTATGCATATCATCTGATATTATCGTTTTTCAAATGGTTTACAAAGCAAGACAAATTACAAGGTTCATGACTGACTATTATTAAACATTTCTTTAACCTCAAGTCATGAATCCCATTTTCACAAAACCTATGTATCCCACAGGCATTTTTATGCTGACGTACCTACTTTCACATGTGTTTTCAGGAGTTGTTCCATAAGATGTTGATCACGATACTAGGGCGGACGTGTGCCTTAGAGACTAAAAATGAAGATAGAACTAGTATAACTATGTTTTGAATTTTGTACTTCCTTTTAAGACAATGTAACACCCGTGTTTGATAAATAAAATGTAACTTTAATTTCCATGGTTGTATAACAATTAATTCTGTCCACAACACTCCCTGACGTTTTCCGCCGCGGTTGCATGTTATACGCGGTCGGGGTGTGACAGGTAAGAATTAACATGTTGACGCTTTTAACCCTTCATTGCGGAAACTTTCAATTAATTACGCAAACCGCTACACTTGATCGACAAGTGGCTCATTTGTGAATATAATCATCATGAGAGGTTATTTAGAAACTTATTTGAGGTATGTTAACACTTCCAGTCCTTTCATTATCAAAGTTTTTTGATTTTTTGGAAAATTTAGTCCCTTAAATTCCATGTTTGACTTCATTAGGGTTTATCACACGTGTCAGTACATCATTGGACGTGATTTTTACGAGGTGTTACATTCTTACCCCCTTAAAAAAAATCTCGACCTTGAGATTTCTAAAATGCTGGAAGTACTTTTTGTCGCATAATGGACTTAACTTCTATAACATATCTGGAGTTTCTCTAAGCTCCCAAGTTGACCTCTATAATAGGTACATGTGTCCTTTTTGGAGCTTCTTAACCTGTCGATCCTCAATCGATGCAGGTTTCTCATCATATCATAAATCTGCATATCATTATGTGACAATGCTTCTCGACTTATTGGTGAAACACATTCTTAAATCATTAGTGTGTAATGCATTGTGAGCTCCGCCAAGCTCCTTAAATAGGTTTTAGCTTATAAGCTATTTGATCTTGATACATTCGATTCCTTCGAATGATTTTATATATTCAGAAATCAACTAGCCTGATAATTAACCAATTGGCACACCCTTCCAGCGTGATATCTTTGTTGAACCTTATTCCCTAACAAGAACTTAGGTGGGTTGCTGTTTTCATTAATCCTTGATTTTCTGCTGAATACTGGCAACTTACAGATGATCATGGATTTGTTTGATCTTATTTGTTGTTTCCAAGGAAACAATCAGATCCTGATAATTGGACTTACCAATCTTCTGTCTACTAATAGATGTTTAACATTCCATCTATACAAGGTTTCCAAAGGAGCAGCCTTGATACTTATATGTCAACTATTATAGAAAAGCTTATCTTAAGGTGAGATGGTTATTCCAACACTAATTTTAAGGAATAGCTAATCCTTGCCGTTAGTCGGACAAATCGACGATCCTGGGCAGCTGATGGCAATTCTTCATTGTTGCCTAAATAGGGTTGTGGTAATCAATGCATAAGCAAGATGAATCGTCTTTCTTAATTAACTTAACCGAATTCTTAGAATATTGAGTTAGGCTATATGAATCCTCTATTTTAAAACTTACTTAATCAGGGTTTGATTTCTCCAGTGATGGTACTAGCCGTCTTGGAGATTTCATAATAATACAGCCCTAAATGGGATATAAATCTTAACTCTACTTGCCTCTCATGAGGTAAATAGGGTAATCTTAAGAGAAGATAATCAAGGTACAAGGAGGTTACAGAGATTTTCCAAATCTCAGGCTCCAATTCATCTATCATAGTTTGTGTCAGATAAGTGACACATTTATGTTACAAGTCCACGAATTCCTTAATCGGGAACATTTACTTGGACAATTCCATTCTAGATATCTTCTTTGAATACCATTAGTTGACTTTAGTACCATATGAGCATCGGGATATTTTTGTGGTCCCATGCATTAAACCTCCATACTGATCAGGCATGGAAGCAATCTATGGAACATATTAAGATACACTAATCCTCATATGGCACTTTTATCATATCGTCTGGTATTCGCAATCGATAGAGATCAAAGAGATATCAACTATGTATGCTGATGCACTTCCTCTAGAGAAAGGATACTTCCAAAATTCTACGCCTGAAGGCTTCTGACAGGAACAGAAGAAATGGTTCTTATGATTTCGCCTGTAAGTTTTACCTTACACTTAATATCTGGGGTTCTTACGGGAGAGTTTCTAAGAGTTTGCTAAACTTATGGTCTTATGAGAGACTTAGCAGCACCTGAAACCAAACGTAACTCCTAGCAATAAAATTACAATAAGGGATTTATCTGGTGTCATTAATGTGAGCTGCTTCTAATCCTTCATCAGGAGGGTTAAACGCCTCGAATCTTAATCCTTTTAAATTTAGTTGTGAAATCTTTGACAAATTTTAGGGCAGTATTAGCTTTGACCGGTTATTTCTTAATCTATATAACGTGAGTAGCTGAGGTAGATCCATAATGGTTTTGTAATGAGCAGGCTTTGAAACCTTAAAGTGCCCTCTTATTGCCGTTACTAACCACCAATAATTATTGCATTAAGCTTAGATTTTGGGTAAATGGAATAGGGCACTATCCCAGACAATGAATTAAGATTTGCAACATACGGCTGACAGTCTAGAACTTTTATAGTGAGAGTCAGAAAATTCTTATTCCATCTTTTTCCATTTCGCGATGTGGATAATAGGTTTTTCTAATAAGGTCCTTAACACTTGGTCCATCCCATAATGTATAAGAGGACCTTTCTTGTGAACTTTATTAATGTCCTCACTAATTAAGGGTATTGCCATCCAACGACTGTGATGCATACCTTACCATGTCCTTTCCAGCATAACCGCTGATACACCTAAGGGTTTCTACTTCATCCAACAATTTCCTGCAATCGATGGCCCCTTTTTACTATTGAAGTCTCTCGACTTCCAAGAGACGAAGTACTTGTAAGTACATCCTAAAAAGGAATGGGCTCCTTGCCATACATGCCTTTGTTGAGTTCATTCTTTGCATTTGAAGTATGAATATAACTCTTCTCATGAGCAGTGACATGTGTTTTAAAGCGAGCAGCATTTTGGCTTCTTGAACCTTTTCATGAATTTTCTTATAGCCTTTCTAACAGTTGCGTTAACTACAGTTTTGGAGATTAATTCCATTAACATTGAGGTTCACATTTGATGCACCATTAACATTTTTCGTATTTCTAGCATCGCGACTGTTGTTTGTCTCTTCTGAGTTTTCCATACTTGAAGTTTTGGTATTAAATACCAAATTTCAACAAGTGCTTAGGCAATCCGTACCATGTGCATCCTTGAATTGTCAAAAGGTTCATCATAAGGAGTCTCGATAACTACTTGTTTCTTATCACACACAATATGTGCTTGGTTACAAGACGACCAATCCATTCCTATCGCTATATCGAGTCCCTCTATTTTAACGGAAACAAGGACGGCGGAAAAGAATGGTTCCTAATGGATATAAAACATTCATCTAATATTGTTGAAGCAGTCTCTGAGGCATTATCGGCCAATTCTACTTCGTACTTAACGCTTAGAGTTTTTAACAGGCAGAATTAATAATTCACAAAATTTATTGTCTACGAAAGACTAATCTGAACCTTTATCAAATAATACTCTAGCATGAGCGTCATTGATATGGAAAGTACCTTTTATGACATTGTCATCCTGAACAGCCTCTAGAGCATTCATTTGAGAGTCCCCATCTTTGGTCTTCTTAGCCTCCCCAGGCTTCTTGGTTTTATTTGGGCAATTAGTTTTGATGTGCCCTATTTCATTACAACCATAGCAGGTTGCATCCTTTATGCCTTGGCACTCCAAAGTTTTGTGCCCTTCTTTATTACAGATTCCACAAGGCTTAGCTTGTGACTCTAAAGTGCATTTCCTTTTAGTCGCCTTCTTTGGGCAGCGGGTCTTTATGTGCCCTTTCTCGCCACAGCCATAACAGGTCGCATCTTCCAACTTTTTGCAATCCAAGGTCTTATGCTCCTTGGACTTGCAGATTCCACAAGGTAAAGGCTGAGATTCAAATCTGCATTTCCTGAGGTGGTATTTGTTGATACACTTTGTGTGGACGCAACTCGGCTCGGTTCGACTTGGCTCGGTTCGACTTGGCTCGGTTCGACTTGGTTTCGACACGGTTAGGTCCGGCTCAAGCCCGACGTCACGACATTCCTCCATCGTGTGCCCCAGAGTTCGACACGCGAAGCACGGAGAGCCGCGAACTTATTCCCAGTGACACATCATCATGATGATGTCATGATGATGTCACTATTTTGTCTTATGTGGAAATATGTGAACCTTGAAAGCATTTGACGAAACAGATTTTGTTTCGTCACCTTTGTAGTGGGCATAGCCTTATTTCGTCGCCTGTTGGGCTTCTTCAGGCCCGTGTCTGACCCAAATGTGTTTCGTCGAGTCCTTTGTGTTTCGTCATAGTCTGTGTCTGTTTTAGTATAAATAGGTCTCATAGTTTCTGTGTGAAACTTGGACATGAGAGACCTGTGAGACTTAGTGAAACTCTCTAAACATTGTTTGTATATGTTTCGGGTTATACTCATCCCTAATCAATAGATATTGAATCTTTTGGTTACGCGTGTTCTTATTTTACACATTGTTTGGTTTGCACCGTTACGGGGATTCCGCACCCGTTACCGTGTTTGTGATAAACAAGGATAGGTTTACGTTATCGATCCACCGGAAAAACGGGACCTACAATTGGTATCAGAGCTTTGGCTCTAATCCTTGTTTAAAACCAAACAAGTTTGGGTTTTTATCAAGGTTGAACCTGTTTGTTTATGATTTTCTGAAAAAGTGTTCATGAAAGTTTATATTTTTTTTCTGAATTTTTTCCTAAAATCTGTTAAATCTTGCTTGTTTTGCTAAAGAGTTTTATCAAAAACCTTGTTAAAGTGATTGTTCTTGTGATACACCGGGTTTTTAGTAAAAGTTTTGTGCATTTTCGGGTTTCGGAAAATTATACGGTGACCGGAAAATTCAAATCTTCATCGTGTTCTTGTGACATTCAACGTGTTCTTCAAAAAGTTACACTTTTTGATCCTAAAAATTTGTTTTGGAAAGTTGTTTATGCATTGAGAATAGTTAAAGGATTATTATATTGTTCACCATGCTTGTTTGGTGAAAGGGCCATGTCTTAGCCGAAAGCATGTTCCTGTTGTGTCAGTAGATAGGACTGAACCAAAAAGTTTACCAACCCACTGAAAACTTTTTGACGAAACAAAAACTCAACAAAACTAAGAAACAGAATCTTTGGCGAAACAAAACTTTATCAATATTTTGGCGAAACAAGACATTCTACGAAACACATTTGTATTTCGTCAACCCCAAAGTAACTAATCCATTTCGTAAATAAAAATTAAAAGTCAAAAAGTGCCTCTCATTTCGTCAAAGCCCAAAAGAACACTTTTGTTTATTTAGCCATCTATAAAGCCCAAAAGCCCAAAACAGAAATGACTAAAAATTCGGTTTCGTCGACTTAGTGGGGATTATCATAGTGGGCTTATTTTTAAATTTTCATTTCCGTAAATCCTTTGGGCTTGTCTTTCACCGAAAGCCCAAAAGTCTTTTGGAGTTGTTTTGCCAATAGTTTGTTGGGCCAAGATATAGGCTATTTTCGTCGAGGCCCAAAGCATTATCATACATCAATCTATTTCGCCAAGCTTGTGTAGTTTAAAAAAAAAGACACAAGATCCTAGTGGCCTCACCAGATCGTATCGTGGACTTTAAAACTTGGGCTCTCTAAAAATTGAGGTTTGTTTGTCTATCATTTTTCGTGAGTTGCAGAGTGGGGTCGGGTGTTCGTGGAGTTGATTTGAATCGCGCTTCTAAATATCACGGTTTCATCAAAATTTGGGTTTCGTCCAAACTTGTTCAGTTTTTAAACAGAAGACTTGCAAAAGTGTGATAACAGTCTATTTTCAAGTGTGTGACCAGATTTTTCACTTCTATACACCAATCATGAGTTGCATAAGTTCGTGGGATTGGAGTATGGACCCACAACCAGGTCAAGATCAAACTTCCGCAGCCGCGTGGGCAAGAAATATGATTCCTCAACCATCCATAAGTGCAAGTCAATGGGCTTTGGTATCGAATCAAAATCAAAGCATTCAGAATCTTTTGGTAGCGAGAGGAGAAGTAAATGCGGCTACTAGAAAGACACGTCATGATCTGTTGAAGAAGAAATTTGAATCATTTCATTTCTTAGAGAATGAAACCCTAAATGATATAACTACTCGTTATTATCATTTGATGTGTGAAATGTATTACTTTGGTGTTCTTGCATCTCAACAGGAAATGATAGCACGGTTTGCTGATGCTCTACCTCCAAAGTGGAGCCCATTCATTGAGCTTTTAAAGCATACGGGCATTCTAGATGCTGTCAATATCTATGAATTCATTCAGAAGTTGGAGCACAAGAACGAAGAGGAAATTTGGAAAGCCAAAAGGATTGCACCTCCTCAAAACACAGAAATGTATTTACCGGGTTTTGGTCCTTCAGCTAGTTCTAGTTCCATTCAGCAACCGAAGCTTAAAACGGCGTTTGTATCAAATACAAGCTCATCTCCGTTTCCACAGTTCAATCAAAGTGCTTATCTTTCGTGATCTCAACCCCAACCTCAAGCACAACCTCAACCCCACGTTTCCACAACACAACTTCAATATGATCCAAGTGTCGATTGTGGTCCGCCCATACAGTTGGGAAACGGTGATCAAACAGGAACTGCGTTTCTTGCTGAAATTGTCAAGAATGTCAATGATGGTGAATCTTCGGGAAATGATGACAGTTCAGGATATAGTGGCAGTTCGGATGAAGAATCGAATTTGAATGAAGGAACTGATTCTGAAGCTGATAATTTGTTGGATGATGCCAAGGAGACAAAAAGTCAAAAATCTGACTTGATCAAGAAAGCTGATGCTACATCGAACGAAATGGAGAAGATTCTCACTGAAGATGGATCCTTTTCTTCTCAGACTGCCTTTATGGCTAATGTCACAACTTCTACAAGTCAGGTAAAATCTGAAACTCCTAGCATATGTAGTGATTGTGCTAAGATGAAACATGAATGTGCTGAATTGAAACGTGAATCTGAAACGGTTCATAGTCACAATCAGAGTTTGGTTATTGAATTGTCAAAGTGCAAAGAGGCAAATATGGCTCTGGTTAGAAACGAAAAGGAATTTAAATCTGTAATTGAAACCTTAAAGAAAAGTGTTTCCGAAGTGAACAAAGTTGTTTATCATAAACAAGTTAGTATTAATAATTACATTAACATCATTGAGGAAACCAAAAAGGAGCTAGCCATTGCCAAATGCGAGCATGATGCAATCAAGCAAAAATTGGAGAGTTATTCTAACTCCCGATTTGTGCTCGATCACATAATTGACGTTCAACAACTGAAAGGGAACGTGAAAGGCGTAGGGTATAAGGAGTGTCCACCCCCTTTGAGACATAACTATACAAAGATGCCCGATGAAGAGGATATGCCTCGGTATGAACCCAGTGTGCCTCTTGATTATGAGGAAGTTACTACTGGTCTAGGGTTCAAACCGGACAATTCATCGGAGGGCTCATCTGATAACAAAGAAAAGTCATCATGTGCTTCAAATCAAAGTCCTCCAACCATTGAGGACTATGATTCTTCAGATGATGAATCTGATGTGAATGACCAGGATGAATCACTTGATGAGACAAAAGGAGTAGAAATTCCAATTGAGAATCATATTCTGTGTGATCCTCCTACTCCTACTGTGCAACATGTTGCCAAGCAAGTGATAGATCATTTCAAAGATGTCAAGAATGACAAGGAAAGTGTGTCTGCTGTTAAAAGCAATAATTTGTTGTACACTTTGGTCGGAGATGTTAAAATTTATTCAGACAATGATTTTCCAATTAAAAATGTCAATCCATCCTTGATTGATAAAGTTTTTGAAGATAACACAAGCAAGTTTTTGGGAAAGACGATCCCGGGAGTTACTGTAACTCAATGTGATCCAATTCCAAAGGCTGAAATCAGAAAACAATTTGGAAATCAGAAATCACCGACAAAGCAACAACCAATTGCTTTTAAGGGTAAACAACAACAACGAGCTCCAAAGCCAAAGGCTAAGGTTGAAACAAAAGGAGCTCGTTACAAGAAGAAAGCAAAAGATGTTAAATTTGTAGCATCAAAGGGTACGGATAAAATTGAGACTTTTGAAAACAAATCAAACACCGATTTTGTACAACAAGTCAAGATTTTGAAATGTAATAGTGATAACAATTACACCCAACACACAAATGAGTGTGATGAAAGAGCAAGTACCTCAGGTTCTACAGGTTCGACATCTGCCAGTCAATCAGATTCTCCTAAGTTTGTTGAAAGGAGAACTTGTTTCAAATGTGGGAAGTTTGGGCACATCATTAAAGATTGCACAAATTTGCCCAAACCAAATTTTGTTTAAAGAACCCCTTCTGAACAAGGTCACTCACAACGTCGTCCTGTTTCACCCAAAAATGACAAACGTACCATTAAAGAACAAGAAACGAAACAACGACGTAAAAATGTAAAGGTGATCGAAAAGGCTTTAAAACCGGAAACTGTTAAAAGGAAACCTAGTTTGTCACAACCATTAAAACCAGAAATTGTACATAATACACAATCTGGTAAACAAAAACAAGCTTGGAGACCTAAATCGGGTGAAGGTTCAGGGGGAGGCGTGAAATTTCCAAATCATCAAGAGATTGAAATTACATTTCTTGATTCTCAGGGGCAACTCAAGTCTATGAAGGCTTGGGTTCCCCTCTCCAACTATTCTCTGAGTGAGTGTCCAGGAAGTTCCAGGAGGAACTATCGATAGTCATAGGATTATTGATAGTGAAATGTCCTTGCACAAGTTAGGCGACAGAAGAAATTGTTGCCTTTGATGGAGAGAAAAAGAAAGGGGAAAGAAGACAAGTTGTCTGTGGAAAGAATTTGACAACTTCGACAAAGTGAAAAATCATTTCAAGTGTGATTGTTAAAGGCTTTGATCGGGTCCCCAGGGTAGATTCAAATCAAAATGTACGCACCTGCAGCACGTCTGAAGTTCACAATTAACAAGATGAACGTGCGGTGTACATTTCTTCGCGGTGTGATTGAAGAAAATGTGTTTGTTGAACAAACCAACTGGGTGTGCGGATGCCTTGGCGTGGATTGAACAACCGCACACTACTTCTGAAAGAGAAAGACAAAGACCTTCGCTGGTGCAATGTGGAAGACCAGCCGGACCCGGAGGTTTATGATCTTGTTGCTGTGAAGAGATTTCTCAGTAGCTACAAAATCGACTTTGAAATCCACACCGGGTGGATATCCAGTTTGGGAGAGCACTCAAATTCCTGGCAATGCACGAAGAAGTTGCAGGATTACGGTTTTATATTTCCAATCTCTCCTATACTTGTCGATATTTAAGCTGCTTTATGATTTATTATCATCTCGTATAGCACTCTTTGGCTAGACACGTTGAACTCGAATATTACCTCACACGTGATTGTTTCACTATGAAACTCGTCAATGTTGTCATGGTCCACACCGCTTACCGACGTGCCAACTGATTTTTTTTCAAAATTCGATAAATCATTTCTGATTAAAATTAATTTTGGTAAACGGCATTGAGGTAAAACATGAGTTAACCATCATCGGGAAATCGTTTTTGTAAATATCTTTGTGTCTTTTAAATTTATCTTAGTTTGTTGATTTTAGGGGGAGTAAGGGCATGTTTGGGTAAGCTTTTTGAAACAACTTATTGACTTATTGGCTTTTTGAAAAGTCATAAGCTCTAAAATGTTTGGCAAAGAGGATGTATGTGAGGGGGAAAAGCCAATAAGTCAATAAGTCATAAAATCCTGACTTTCCAAGAAGCCAATAAGTCAATAAGTTGTTTCAATAAGCTTACCCAAACATGCCCTAAATCCAAAATTTGAAAATCCAAAAACATCGAAAAAATTCAAAACACAAAAACAATAGAAAATCAAAAATGAGTTTCCTGGCGTGAAAAAGAGAAAATGATAGTACATCAGTGGTCTGTCTAAACATCTTTAAACTGAACCTTAAATGAAATACGATAAGCAACTCTATATAAGATGTATCGGTAGGCTCACAATCATTTTAAAGTGTGCAGGGTGATATAAATCTTAATCGACTGAAGACCAGGTGGGAACCATTCATTGGCATATGGTCTTAGTACCAAAATTTCGTTTGAGAAATTGCCGAGGTTCTGAGATATTCGGTCTTTATGCTGTTTTATCATCTGGGTATCATGGTTGTTTCTTTTACCGAAAAAATAACGGGGACGCAAGTCTAGATCTTCCATGATACTATACATACGTGTACATATTGCATTCGACCTCAATAAGTGATAAACAATCACATGTCCAAACAAATAACTGATAAAATATCACATTTATCCGGGAGTCAAGTTCGTCTCTCTGCTGTACGAAAGTACTGACCTGTTCACGGACTTGCTCCTGTGCCCTCATGCATCGAAAATCAAGTTCCTCATCAATAAGTCATTATATCACATAGGGCTTGTTTTCAATCAAAATAAGTGAGTTTCTCACATTCTTTTATACGGTCAAACAGATGATAATCGGTATACTCGCCGGTAAGATGAACTCTCGCGCATACCTTGATACGGGAATGTGTCGTGTGTGGATGAACACCGGTCGGTAAGTATAAATCATACCTAATCATATCCCCTCGCCATGATTACATCTGATAAGTTGAGCTTATGTGGATAACAATACCGATAATTGTTATAGGATGCTTATCTAAATGTTAATTAATTGAACAAAGGGAGCGTTTTGGCATGACCGTACACTGATATGATTCTCTTACCCTCGAAACTCGCAAAAAGAATGTCTATAAATATTTATTTACTGCTTTTTGTTTTTGCATCTTTGTATATATTTATTTAATGTTTTCCGTCTTTACTTTTGAAAAATGAAAATTCCAAAAAGATTTTAGGTGTGTTTTAATATAAACTTTATAAAATCCAAAAAGAATTTGCTTCTAGTTAATTTTTGATTGACCGATGTTGGAACTCGAGTCTATCCTACCCAAAATCCTGATCGAAAGCCGGAAAACAATTGCATCTTCCTAAATGGTCGAAGTTAACGAGTTTTGAAAGTTAAAGGATTAAGACTGAACATTTTCTAAACTTTCAAACTGTTGTCGGTAGGTGTTTGATTGAGATTTGATCTCACATGTGTCGTTTGTTTGTGGAAACTATATTCCAAGCAATTGTTCTCATTATGCGTTTAGATTTCTTGCATGTGCAGATGCTAAAGGCGAGGAGAACATGTTCGATAACAAGCTTTGGAATGAAGACACAACATAGATGCACTCAAAGGATAAAGATGATCGAGTTGCCGATGACCACTCATCAACACCACAAGGATCTGAAGAATTAAAGATCAAAAGATTCACGAGCATGACTCAATGGAGAGTTCAATCTAAGGGGGAGTTTGTTAACGCACTTCCTAAATGAAATGGGGAGTTTGTTGATACACTTTCTTCTTACGATGCGTGAAGACTTTGAAGATCCTCCGACATGAAAGACAAAGAAGACGAACCATCACAGAAGACGAACCATCATGAGTAGCGTCCAAGGGGGAGTTTGTTGATACACTTTGTGTGGACGCGACTCGGCTCGGTTCCACTCGGCTCGGTTCGACTTGGTTTCGACACGGTTAGGTCCGGCACAAGCCCGACGTCACGACATTCCTCCGTCGTGCGCCCCAGAGTTCGACACGCGAAGCACGGAGAGCCGCGAACTTATTCCCGGTGACACATCATCATGACATCATCATGATGATGTCATGATGATGTCACTATTTTGTCTTATGTGGAAATATGTGAACTTTGAAAGCATTTGACGAAACAGATTTTGTTTCGTCACCTTTGTAGTGGGCATAGCCTTGTTTCGTCGCCTGTTGGGCTTCTTCAGGCCCGTGTCTTACCCAAATGTGTTTCGTCGAGTCCTTTTTGTTTCGTCATAGTCTGTGTCTGTTTTAGTATAAATAGGTCTCATAGTTTCTGTGTGAAACTTGGACATGAGAGACCTGTGAGACTTAGTGAAACTCTCTAAACATTGTTTGTATATGTTTCGGGTTGTACTCATCCCTAATCAATAGATATTGAATCTTTTGGTTATGCGTGTTCTTATTTTACACATTGTTTGGTTTGCACCGTTACGGGGATTCCGCACCCGTTGCCGTGTTTGTGATAAACAAGGATAGGTTTACGTTATCGATCCACCGGAAAAAGGGGACCTACAGTATTTCCTACAGGTTTTGCATCTGGTCTTTTCACCTGACTGTTGGTTGTCCTTCAAGTCCTTGCATTCATGGGTCTTATGATCCATCCCTTTACAGATGACACATCCCCTAGTCTGTTCATAGAAACATTTTCCGAAGTGCTTCTTCCCGCAGGTTTTACATTTGGGTTTTTGCCTCCTTTGGCTTGGACTAGTTATAGTTTGAACCAGTCTTACCCCTTTTTGCAACCTTTATTTGGGGTATTATCGCACTTTCGCTTATGATCCTTCAATGCTCGGTCCACGGCTTTGTTTATGGCTGTATCTAACATAGCCTTGAACTCGGTGCCCGTCAAATTTAGTCTTGCATCATCATTTTGATCAACTGGATGATTGTGAGCTTCAGAGGAGTCAGCCATGGTGAAGCTTTGAAGGCTACAAACCATGTAGTAATAATTTGTTTAATTATATAGGGAATCGTCGAGTTTGATGATTAAATAGCCATGGTGCAAATAAACCATATAGGCCAATAGATAGTATTAAATTTATTTGATTATGTTTTGCCTAGGTTTTTAAATAAACCATCTTTGGTGTTTAAACAGAATATAATCCTTCATATTTATTAGACAGGGGACATAAATCACGACTGTCAATGTCGTACTGACATTTTATATACAGCACAAGGGCTTGTTCCAAAGGACTTTTTGATGGCACAGAGGCCTTGTCATTAGGGAAATTTTAAAACATAATCAATGATCCTTTGGGTCGGAAAAATTTCATAGTTCATTGCCTTTTGGCAGGAAGTTATGAAATAAAACTATCTTTGTCATGATTACATCTTTGCCCGTAGGCATACATCTTAAATGGATGTTTTGATGTATACATCATGTTCGACGTTTATTAGCCATGATGAAAAATCCTAATATAAAGATGACAAGTGTGATTTTATCGCATCACTGTTGTCAGGAGTGTTAACATGTTTTCGGGTGTTAACAAAGATCTGAATTTCTTTTAAACAGGTCTTACCACCATAGCTAGGTCTTTAATGATCTTCAAGCTAGGTTATACCTTTTAAGATTCTCTTTTAATATGTATACTGGCAGGAAAGGAATGCTATTTATTTTATTCAGGATTTTCATTAAACTTATCCTAAATTTAATTAAAATATAGCTATGGCACAAAAAGGCCAAGTCACAAGGGCAACTTTAAATTATAAACCATGATTTTGTAGGATCAAGGTATTTAGGCTTGAACGTTGTTCATTGCCTTTTCTTGACAGGGAGTTGTAGGCTACGACTGTCGTTTGTCTTATATGATAATGGATATGGCCCGTAAGCATTACATCCCTAATGGATGCTTAATTCACAAAATAAGAAAGGATTTCGGGAGAGTCCAGTATAAGGATGATTTATGCGATTTTTATCGAATCACATTTGCCAGGAATGTTAACAAGGATTTGAATTTTTTGAATAGGTTCTACCATCTTGGCCTTGTCTGAAATGACATATAGGCTACGTTTTACCTTTAAGATTCTTTTTAATATTTAACGCAGAACAAATCCTAAATTGAGATGTTAATAAAGATCTGAATCTAATTGAGGAACTGCCATCTTGGCCCTATTCTTAAAATGATACATGGGCTAGGTCTTGTTCTTTTTATATTTTGCCATTTTATTATAATGGTAGATCTTATAAAAGGAATGTTATTATTTCATATTTTATGTTCATATATAATGATAAATAAATTTAGATAAAACATTCCAATGTTTTTTTTTAAAAAAAAAAAAAGAGGTACAGAATTGCCCTAAACGGGACTTGAAAGGAATGATGTTGTCCTCGAAGGGACTGAAAGATAAATATGTCCTTATAAGAACTACTAAGGAAACGATCTTCAGCAAAAGGAGTTTGTTCTTCATTTTATTTTTGAATGCTTTCTCCTTGGTTGCATGTTAATCCTAGTCGCAGAACGAAGCTCGGCCTTCCCTAGGCTTCTAATGGGGAGAATTTCCATTATGGCTTCTTTGCTTGGCGACATATTAAAATATATAGAATTGAAAGCAATAATTCTCCGAATAGAGATATGAGTATTCCTATGTTAAGTCTAGACTCAGAAGGTCAAGGAATGTGCTACTGTGTCTTTGAGATTAAACACAAAAGGCTAGTGTTTAACTCACTCAATGTTGGCTCTGATACCAACTTGTCACACCCCGATATTTCCACGTATTACCGGTGGGCCCGGTGGGGAGTATCGTGACGTAGTTGATATCATCATGGTCAAACAACACAATTTAAATGCACAGCGGAAGCAAAAGATAAATACATTACAATCCGATAAGGAGTAATATCAAGTATTACAAATACGGTTGTAAAAGATCCACAGGCGGATCAAAAGATAAAATAAACTTTGTTCAACAGAGTTTAAGGCATCTAAGCTTGCGAGACTTTTATTTGATGCTAGGAGAGGCCCGCCTATTCCGATTAGTACTTGCACTTAGCCTTTTTGGGAAAATGCGTCAGTTTACACAGGTAAATACAATTTAACTGACTCATTTTGAAAACGTTTAAGAAAATTGATTTGAATGCACATGGCACAAAACTTTTTATAACTTGGGATAATTATTTATATATTAACTTGTAAAAGAATTAAATGTTCGGTATACGTTCAGTAGCCCGGACTGAATACCGGGTTAAAGATTAATAGACACACCACATGATATAGTCCTGCGGCGATTTATTCTCGTAACCGGCGGTTATACCTCATTATTTATATATGCACAGGCGGATGTACGCCTACACCCCATGCTAAGGTCGTGGCCATTCAATGAATGATGCCAAGGATATCCGGGACATGGTCATTAACCCCCCAAAGGTTTTAAGCAAACAAAACAATTTAAATGGGTCATTTCAATGAATTAACCTTCATACGATTAAAGATTCAATGCCCGACCAAGCGGTATTTTATATACCGTACCCCAAGCCCGCATAAGGGAAAATAAGTTAAAAGTATTTACCTAAGCAAATTTATACAATTTATCCCGGCCGTATACCACCAAGCAAGTACAGATAGCTTTTACTGGGATCCTAAATCTGGAACGAAGGTTTTTAATAACCTATTAGATTCCTAACGGGTCTTAATTAAGCCTATGCTTAGACCGGTTAGTTTCAAAGGAGGATACGGTTCAAAATGCATGATTAAGCGAGAACCGGATTAGCATGTGGTTTAGACCCGACAAGCTTGTATACTTATGTAATAAGGGTAAACTAAAAACATTCTGGATTTTGAGATAAAAATGATAAGGTTTGACCCGTTTTGGCTAATTTATGCAAACTAGTTACATAAGCCGATCCGAACGCGAAAATGCATAACGGGTAACCAGAAGAGTCATGAACAGGTTTCCTAAGTTAATATGCCATAAATATGTTGTGATATCAGTAGGATACCTTCCATTATGCCCAAAACGAGTTTAAGACCAATTTGTGCCTCGTAGGGGTATTTAGTCATTTAAAAGATTATAAGAGAGTTTAAATATTAATCTGAGTTTCAGGTCTGATATAATCAGTAAAAATACTTAATTTAATAAGTTATAACAGTAGGATATTACCTATATGTGAATTTTATTATTTATAAACAAACTATGCACCGAAGGGGCATTTTGGTAATTTCACATAGGGCTTAAAGGTCCAAACTGGAAATCTGAGTTTAAATCTTTTGCTTACTGTTAAAGTATATAAATTTACAAAAATATCAGTAGGTATAAAGTCTTATATATCTAAAATAGTTTTTATACATACTACGCGTTTAAAACGCGTAAAAAGGCGGTTTTAAGCGATTTCCGGGTTTTTAAAGAAAAACTTATATTTTTATCATTCCTGAAAGCTTAAAATATTTTATTTATCTTAAAAAATCAGTAGCAAAAGGTTTGGGGTCAAAATGTTTTGTAAAAACTCAATTTATAAGCCAAAAGGGCAAAACCGACAATTACCGAATCAAGCCTAGAACCCAATGTTATGCTCAGTCTAAAAATAAATAAAAATCTTCAAAAATCCTAAAATATTATTTTATATCAGTAGGTAAACAGTTTGGTATCAAAAATTGGGTTTTGATAGGATATATGCTAATTATGCCGTTAAATTAATAAAAAGCTTTTCATTTACGCTAATGAGCATAACTCCTAATCTAGACCTCAAACTAATGTCAAATTTTAGGGACAAGTTTATAAATCAGTAATAAAGATTATTTTCCTCTCACATTTTCAAAATTCTCGTTTTAGGGTCAAAAGGGCATAACGGTCAACATTTTAGGCATTTAACGGAAACATGCATGAACTAGGATTTCTATGGAACCAAGTTGTATAACCTCGGAGGGTTATACTAACCTATAATATGGTCCTAATGGAATCCTAAGGCATATCTAAACTAAGCTAAATCAGGTCAGAACTGAAAGTCAAAGCAAAAGTCAAGTTTTGCGACTTTCGGTTCCGAACCGAGCCTATACTTAGAATTGTCGGGTTGGACATGCTTAGACATGTTCAACTAATATTTACCAAGTTATTAAAGTAAGAAAACTGATTTTATGGTCTCTTATATTAATAGTTATGAATTTATTTAAAACTAACCCGTTTGACTTTCATTTGACCCGAAAATTTAACTAAGTAAACGTGGAAATTAGGAGGTGCCCTTTTAATGGTATAACACCTACCTAATTACGGTCACATAGCCATTTTTATTGCGAACAATGGCTTAACCGTTTAAAAGTCAAAGCGTTTATCGAAAACGCTTGACTTTTCGGTTTAAACGCTAAATAATTAAACTAAGCATGAAAGGATACTTACAAGAGGTCCTATGGACTGAAGGAGGTTCTCAAAAGGGTTCAAGATCCTCCTAATTCAGAGATAAGAGTATAAATGGAAGAAAGGTGTGAAAAACAAATGAAATCCCACTTCTATTTATAGTTTTCGGGATTGCACGGGATTGCGACAAGTGTCGGGAGGTGCAACCAGATCACAACATGGGTATAGTGGTTTTAATAATCAGTAGGCAAGCCCCTAGGTTCGAATATGTGAGAATAGAAACCATTTTTAGTAAAACCAGCAACTAAAACAAAGTTCAGAAGCTGTTTTCTGCATCTGTGCAGGCCTCGCGACCCGCGTGAGGGTCTGTGTGGCCTTACGCGGCCCGCCTCACAGCCCAGACCAGCAACACAAGTTTTAAAAACAACAGTTTTGGTCCCTGTTTGCATGAAAGGTCATTTTTGGCACATTAAAGGCCCGTTAACCTCATTTCAAGGCTCTATAATGATGCTCACATATAGGGAACATGAAACATGCTCAAAAACATGTCGGATGTCGATTTGTTTGGCCGTACGGTCACGTTGTTCGTCTAATTACGAGGAAACACGAACGGACGCGAAAAACGATCCAAATAACGCGACGAATGAAATTTTATCAAGCCAAACACTAAAATAAACACATTTTAGTGCTTACATAAATTTTTGGGTGCCCGGTCATATTCAGAATGTGAGATATGCGCGAAAGTGCAAACTTGTGCACTTTTTGATACTTTTAGTCCCTGTATTACTTAAAAGTTTATTTTTTCACACCAAACACCTCTAAGCCTATACCTAATCTATATAAAGATAATTAAAGCATGTTTAACTCATGGTCACATTTCGGAAGGTCCGTTACCATACGCATCGACCTACTTTTGCAGTTTGACGCAAGTAGTCCTTTAATCGCACAAAGTAGCGCGAGATGCCATTTAATGATATCCAAGCCTTCCATGGCCCATATTAATCATTCCCAAGAATATACTTAAATATTACTACGCTCCTGTTTTCTTAACTGGTCACCGAAAGGCATAGATTCAAAAGTTGACGCATTAGGTTCCTCTATTGCGCAAACTTGCGCATTTCATCATTTAATAGCATTGAAGCCTCATCTAATCCATATTAGGCATTCTTGAAAATATTATTAAACATCACGATGCTTCATGTTCACTAAAAGGTCATTCAGAGGTATAATTAAACATATTGACACTTTTAGCCCCTCTAATTTGCAAAGTTGCGCGTAACTTTACTTATAGGCATAAAAAACTCTAGGCGGCCAATAGTTGGCATTCCCAAGAGTATAATCAAATATCACGAAGCTCCTGATTTAATTACACAAACGGCTACACTTGATGGACAAGTGGCTCATTTGTGAATATAATCATTGTGAGAGGTTATTTAGAAACTTATTTTAGGTATGCTAACACTTCCAGTCCTTTCATTATCAAAGTTTTCGATTTTTCAAAAAATTTAGTCCCTTAAATTCAATGTTTGATTTCATTAGGGTTTATCACACGTGTCAATACATCATTGGACGTGATTTTTACGAGGTGTTACACTCATGTAATGATTAGAGCACTCGGAATCGACGATCCATTCGTCAAGATTATTACACCGCGGTTCAACAGTAACCGTGAGGGCTTGTACCTCTTCAACTTGGGCTACAAATGCTTCGGCATCCCAGGCTTTTTCGTTTTCAACCGTTACACTGTTACCTTCTTCTTGCCGTGGTTTCCGGCCGTCTTTGGCCATGTGGCCTTTGACATCACAACTATGACATTTAAGTGGGAACCGTTTGTTTCTACCCGGATCCTTGTCACCCGTATTTTCTTCTTTGTCATTTCCATTCTTTGTGTCCGATCCATGACCATTCTTGTACCTGTCACGGTTTTAATTTCGCCCTTTCCACGTTTTATCCTTATCCTTTCCAGCATACAATGCTTCAAGCTCGTTCTTGACCGATACCCCAGCAAACTATTTTGCTAAAGCATCCTGACTTGCCAACAAATGTTCAAACTCAGTTATACTTGGTTGTGTGGCCCAACCCTGGATAACAGCGATAAAACTATGATACTCGGGTTTTAACCCGTGTATCAATATCTGTTTCATGCGTGCTTCATTGACCCAAGACGGGGGGATCTAATTCTCCGATCTCGCGGCATAGATTTTTTTATTTTCTAAAGTATTGCGAGACCGAAAGATCGCCTTGGGAAATAGTCATGAGCTCGCTTTCAACCATTAGCAACCGCACATCATTCTTCTTTGTAAACAGTGCTTCAAGAGTATCCCACGCTTGTTTGGGCTGATCCAGATCTTGAATATGGTCCAAAACTTCTTCTTCCACTGTTGTTTTGATCACAAACATGGCACATCCTTCTTTTATCTGCCACTTTCTGATTGCTCTGTTAATATCGTTGGTGTGTTGCTTGGTTTCAGCGTTGTTCGTTACTTGCCATAGGTCTTAACCTTGGAGATAAGACTTGATGCAAGTGGACCATTTCTTGTAGTTCGTCTGGTTCAATTTGTTGATTCCACCGAACACCTGAAGTTCTGCCATTCTTATTGCTTCTGCTCTGTTTTTCTTGATTCTTGATTCCTGCGTTTCGAACAGATCAGGTTCTGGTTCTGACCTGAATGTTCCCTTCCAGTTCTGGCGTAATCGACTGGACTTCAATCACGTTCCTCCTACGATCAGGACTTCTATTTACTGCCTTTGATCAGTATCTATTGCTACTGATTGGTTTCTTCTTCATGAGGCTCTAATGCAGTTGTTAAGGAGATTGATCTGGATGATCGACTCTTTTTATTTGATTGAACCGACAATAATTACAAAATCAA
Organism: Helianthus annuus; assembly: GCF_002127325.2. Lineage (NCBI taxonomy): Eukaryota > Viridiplantae > Streptophyta > Magnoliopsida > Asterales > Asteraceae > Helianthus > Helianthus annuus. The sequence continues at coordinate 2,427,606 of NC_035434.2, forward strand.
AATACTAAGACACGTATTTAAAATAACCAAACTTGCGCAGCAAGTATCCTAATCCTGATTGACTACAACTCCAAATAATTAAGAAATCAATTTACGTACCAACTAGAACTCCTATTAAAAATAATAATTAAACATAACTAATTATTATTAATTACAAAAAAAAAAATCCCAAAAAAACCTAACCCTCTCCCCCACCCTCCACCCAAACTAAATGCTAAAAACTAAACTATAAAGCTAAACACCATAACTAAATGCTAAAAAAATTATTCTACAAGATCAAAATTACTTTACAGGATCATTTGTAGAGTAATTTTGAATTGTATGTTGTTTGATAAACTTGCAGAATTTTGATTTATTTGTAAAAGTAATTTTGATACATAGTAATTTTGGTACACTTGTAGAGTAATTATCCTACAAGATCAAGATTACTCTACAAGAAAACATTTTACAAATTTACTCTACAAAAGATCAAAATTACTCTACAAGATCATTTGTAGAGTAACTTAGATAGTTACGAAAATGCCACCACGTTTTTTTGTCTTTTCCTTCAGTTCGTACGTTTTGTATGTTAACTTTATTTGTATTTGATCTTTTGTCTAAACTTAAGACCATTGATCTCCACTAGACCGCCCCTTTGAGATCAGACCGGACCACCCTAGCCTTTAATCAATCTGCTATCTAGAATCTTTAATTTTTCACAGAGGACATTTAGTGCTACCCTATGCAAACCACAAGAAATATCTGTGTAACCAACTCTTAGATTTACTTTATCCTAAAGCTTATTTTTATATCTTTGTTAATGTAGAGATATAAGTTTCAACAATCTAACTGGAAAGATCCCACCATCTTTATCGGAACTAGTACTTACAGACTACATGTATGTGAGACTATCTTCAACCATATTTTATCTCCATATCTCGTTAATACTTCTCTAAGGTGACCACTATTTAATAGTTTTTTGATGGAAAATAAACTTACTGGACCTATGCCTGGATGGGTTTTGTCAAGCACCAAGAACGTGTAAGAGGATTCTCTTTCCTCTATAATTATCATTTCACTACACGTACGGTTCACATCATCAACCAAATAGGTAATTATACTACGAAGGTAACCAACAGGTATTTATTTATGCATTTCCAGGGATGTTTCATATAATCATTTTACATGGGATAGAGTTTCCGCGCCAAAAAAGTGTGAACAAGATCCGACGTAAGTTGTTCTTCTTCCCCATAACAAAAAGGTGACATGTATTAATGTACCTCGTTACCCCTAAAATTAATTCAACTTTTAAAAATCTCCCATATTATATTCTCCATGTCTATCTCAATTTAGTTAGATAATAATTTATTAATAAGTTTTTGTTATTCTTTCGCTTTCTTTCTTTCATTCACATTTATTTAATATATATTAAAGACAAAGTTCGGTGTTCCTTTAACTTTTGAAAAATAACACATATAGCCCTTACATTTTTATCTTCTTTCAACTTTTAAATAATCATCAAAAGTTACAATTCTAACCCTTATATTTTTAATTCTTTCATTTCACACTCTCAAACTAAGTAAGTTATTCATTTCCAACTTTGGTAATTGATAACTTTGATCCACCAACTTTTTGAACTTAATAACTTGACGTCTCATTTTACTACGAATTGCTTTTACGACTTTAGATCATAGCGTCACACATTAATATACTTTTTTTTATCTATGTATAACCATGTTAATGTCGAAATTACTTTTACGACTTTACACGGTTATCTAAAATATTGTTACAACTTTACACCACAATGAGCGATCCATACTCTTTTTTTATCCATATCTAATGACGTTAATGTCAAGAACGTACTGTATATAACAAAGTCAAACACGTCTAATGTCGCGTGTAGGTATCACACGTTAATGTCATCACCGTATACTGTAACCGCAATGCTTATATTATACAGAGTTAGATCGGATATGTCAAAACATGTTTTTTATATGGTTAACGAATCATATAACGTGCCGCCGACTATAAACATCTAAGGTGTCGTCACCGTAATGCGCGACGTATGGCAGTTTTAACGTACCTGTCATTTTAAATTCACGTTTCAAAGTAAACGACTCACGTTTTGACATAATTTTTTCTCTCAAACGAGTCTGGTAAAAAATAATACGTTTTTATACATATTCTGTGTACGTTCTTAAACTGTGTTAGAAAGTGAGTCGGGTCAAATATAATGCGCGTTCATTCGACGAAGACGTAAAAATTTTTTTTGGAAAAGAGTCAAGTCAAATATACACTATAAATGCAAGTTATTATAACTTTCGATGCCGTCGCAAAGCGCGGCAGGTCAAGATTCTAGTTATATATGGAAAAGGGATGAAGAATGAATAGTAACTACACAAAACTTAGGGATGGGGAACATGGATGGAGTAGTGTTGTTTTATGTTTTTCTTACAATTTCTTTAATTTTTGTGGATGGAGATGGAATCGGGGATGAGTTGAGGATACATACATTCATATATTCTTAATGAAAACAAACTTTTTGTTGTTTGTCTCAGAAATGTGGTGGAGAGCTATTCTTCCATAACGAATGAACAGTAAGACTTTACATTTTGCTAACTTCGTTTAAGGTCACACCAACCAAATCAAGTGTTGTGAGCATCATAACCAGGCCATCCGGGTCTAGGCCCAATCATAAATAAGTTGTTAAAGCCTGGTCACTTCCTTGCAAGAAGGGCGATTTACTCTTGCTAAGGGCGTGCATGGGTCAGTTTTAACCTAAAGCCGTAATCATAAGCGAACTTTCGATTGACTAAAGAATTATGACAAATTGGACATGGTTAATCGATTTTACATGTTGATTCGAACCGGTTATAGATGGTTAACATAAACAATAATTGGTATCAAAATGTTTGGGTTTGAGTAAATAGTCCAAAACAATATAACTGGCCTTAAAGTTTAGGCATAAAATTTTTAACGACTTAATAAGTTGTCACTAGACATTTGGGCATGAATAATTTGAGTTTTACCATTTTAAATTCGTAAATATTAGATATAGCATACAAAAAAAATATATATATAATTCATAACATTAATAACAAATATTCAAACAATAGTACAATACAATATAATCAAACAATGATTATCATGTAGTGGGTAGCTAGGTTCGATGATTAATCGTGTTTTTATTAAATTTCGAGCGGGTTTGGTTTTGCCAGGGACGGAAAATAGGAATAGCCAAAACCGACACACTAATTTCAGTTTTCAAGAAAACTCAATACCAAATCAATAATTTCAGTTTAAGAAAAAAAAAACCAACACATCCATTTTTGGGTAGGTTTGTAAGGGTGGAGGGTATCGTTCAATCACTTAAGATCTCTTTGGTATGGTGTAATGGAATGGACGAGAGAATGTAACAGACAAAGGAATGGAATGGATCATTCCATTCCATGGTCTTATTTGGTTCCCATGGGGAAATGAAATGAATAATTACCCTGTAGTGTTTGGTAGGCAGGAAAAGAAGAAGGAATAAAAATGTCGATGAGTGGTGGTAGTCGATGGCGGCGGTGGGCGGCGGCGGTTGGTGGCAGTGGCAGTGGTAGGTTGTGGCGGAAGTGATGCTGGTCGGAAGTGGTTCCGATGTTGTGGCGAAGAGTGGTGACGACGGGTGGGCGGTGTTAGTGGTGGTGGCGCTGGTTTTCGGTGGTGAAGGGTGGCGACGATGGTGGGTTGTTATGGCGGTAGTCGGTGGTGTTTGGTGGTTGATATTGGCGTTGGTGCCGATGTTCGGTGGCGGACGGGGTGGTTGCGGTGGATGGTGGCGGTGGCGCCGGTGTTTGGTGGCGGAGGATGGCGGTGGTCGACGGTGGCAAAACGGGTGGCGGCGACGGCGGCCGGTGGTCGACGGCGTAAGGTGGCGGCTACGGGTGATGGTGGCATTTGTGGGTGGGTGGTGGTGGAGGTGGTGAGAGGTGTTTGTGATGAAGGTGGGAGAGAGAATGGAATGGAGAAAAAATAAGGGGTTGGGAAGGAATGAATTTTAGAGAATGGAATGCCATATCTAATGGGTGATTCCATTAACTTGACTAATCAAACACATTTTTTTCCATTCCCTCGTAATAGTCCATTCCATTCGCTCTCTCATTCCTGCATACCAAACACTACCTTAGGGTGTTTGAGTCATTCTCTAACCAATAATATAATGCCATGTCAAGTCCTCACTCCACTCCCCATTAATTACCGGCAATTGTTCAAACACCTAGAGAGAGGTAAATAATTAAAAAAATATTGTGATTGGTTGAAAGGGGTTGGGACGCACCATTAAACCTCATTCTCTTCTCCTTGTTTCCTTTTCCCACATCGGTGAGTATACACCGAAGAAAACACTCCCCACACACTGATCCACCACCGGCACCCCTTCCCCGTGCGGTAAACTTGGTCCCCGCCATAACTCCCCGACATGATACCGTGTACACGTATACCAGTACCGTTAATTTGGTATTTTTTATGCACATCCTGGTGGTTGGCTCCCCACTTTCTCAAATTATGTACTTATCTTCATTTATATATTTACTAGTTTGGAAACCGTATATCATATGGATTGAATAAAGCATATATTAGATTTAGCCATTTAGGAATTATAAAATAATATTTGATGTTTGCAACAAAGAGTTAAATTTGAAATCTTACATTCTTATTTTATTTGATGTCGTTAGATAATGGTTCTGACAAATCAAATGAAATCAAAAACCATAACTTTTTAAAAATTTTAAAATTGAACCATTTGGGGTGAAAAAAAAAAAAGCAAGAAAAACCTTTGGCTGGCTCACAAAGTTGTGAGTTACTTATCTATAAGGTATCAAAGATTTATAATAAGAATATAGATTACAAACCCTCAACAAGATAAGGAGGGCACAATTACAGATCCCTATATTGTAAGTAGTATAGAAGATAGATATAAATTTACTAAGGGATACACCCGTGTATTACACACGAGTGTATGATAGAAAATTAAGAGCAATATTGTACAAATAGTTACAATAATGTGTACAATAGAAATAATATAAGTTGATAATTTGTGGACACAATTTACGTAATTGAGTGTGTTATTTGAAATAAAACTGAGTTTAACACTTGATCAAACACACTTTCCACTTCAACCGCACCATGAGTGAACTCAATAAAAGAGCCACCGCCCTCTTCATAGCTTAAAGATTATAATAGCACACTTGGGTCTCCTTTAAATACAAATAGAATATGTTTATCAAAGTCTATACCCAATGTCAATGCATTCAATCAATCAATCAATCATACCCAGTAAATCTCATAAATAGCAAAGCTATTTATAGGGTCTGGGAAGGGTGGATGTAGACAGACCTTTCCTCTATCCCTAGGGATAGAGAGGCTGTTTCCAGAGAGACCCCCGGCTCCAAAACGAACAACATACCAAAACATCAAGTCAAAGAATATAGAAAAAGAAGTCATCTATATTAAGAAAGTGATCAGAGTGGCACAGTATAATGTAAATCATGTATAACGGCATACAACAACATTTGGGCATAAACACAAGAGGTCAATCACCGTTAAAGTCCCTTAAAGAATAAGAAAAACCTACGTCCCTAAAATACACCTAAGACCTTACTGCAATATCCTCTAGAAGTCCTTAACCCTAATCCTACGCCTCCATGAAGTCCTATCTTGGACCATGTCCTCAGACAGATGCAACTCTAGTAAATCATGCCTAATCTGCTCATCCCATGTCAGCTTGGGTCTGCCTCTTCCTCTCCTCCCCTCCACAGTAAGAGTTTCCACTACTCTAACTGGTGCCGTCGTTTGCCTCCGCTTTACGTGCCCAAACCATCTCAATCTCCCCTCCCTAATCTTATCCGATATACTAGCCACTCCTAATCTTTCCCTAAAAACCTCATTTCTTATCCGATCTAACCTCGTGTGTCCACACAACCACCTCAGCATCCTCTTCTCTGCTACCTCCATCTTGCGCGCTTGTGTCTTCTTGATAGCCCAACAGTCTGTTCCATATAGCATAGCGGGCCTAACTGCTACCCTGTAGAATTTCCCCTTTAGTTTAGTTGGGAACCTCCTATCGCACAATACCCCACTGGCTGCCTTCCATCTACACCAGCCAGCCAGTATGCGATGGATTACATCACTATCTATGTCACCATCCCTTAGTACAAACGACCCAAAATACTTAAATTTAGTTGCCTGCGGGACCAATTGATCCTCAATGGTGATTTGCGTGTCATCGTCATCTGCTACACCACTAAAATCACAGTGTAGATACACAGTCTTAGTTCGACTAATCCTTAGGCCCTTGCTCTCTAGAGCTACTCGCCACTCCTCTACCCTCGCGTTCAGGCACTGTTTAGTCTCTGCAATCAACACAATATCGTCTGCAAAAAGCATGCACCACGGAACTTTCTCCTGAATCACTTTGGATAACTCATCCAAGACAACCGCAAAAAGAAAAGGGCTCAACGCAGACCCTTGGTGGAGTCCTACCTCCATAGGAAAGAAGTTTGTATCCCCTACAGGCGTGCGGACACTAGTTTCCGTCCTATCGTAGGTATCCTTAATTATGTCTATATACTTCCTAGGTAGTCCTCGACCCTCCAAACTATCCCAAATCAGTTGCCGTGGGACAGTGTCATATGCCTTTTCAAGGTCGATGAACACCATATGTAAATCTTGCTTTTTCGCTCATATTTTTCCATCACTCTCCTTAGAAAAATGTATCGCTTCGGTAGTTGACCTCCCTTTCATGAATCCAAATTGGTTTACTGAAACCTGAGTTTCTCTTCTAATTCTAGTTTCAATTACCCTCTCCCTGAGCTTCATAGTATGACTTAGCAGTTTGATTCCTCTGTAGTTCCCACAACATTGAGCGTCTCCTTTATTCTTGCATAAAGGCACCACAACACTACTCCTCCACTGATCTGGCATTTTTCCAGTCTTGAAAATACGATTGAACAAAAGTGTTAACCATCGGACTCCTTCTTCCCCCAAACACTTCCACACCTCAATCGGTATGTTGTCCAAACCCACTGCCTTGCCTCTTCCCATCTTCCTAAGTGCCATGCTCACTTCTTCATGTGTGATCCTCCTGCAGTAGCAATTATTCTGTTGTCGCCTTTCAGTCCTGGGATTGCTGCTATCCTGTTGGTATGCCCTACCGTCGTTGAAAAGACTAAGGAAGTAAGTTTGCCATCTGGACTTAATGTCATGTGCCTTGACCAAAACACGTCCATCCTCTCCTTTAATAAACTTTACTACTCCTAGATGTCGTCTTCTTCGCTCCCTAGCTTTGGAAATCTTGAACATATCATGCTCCCCCCCCCCCTTTCGTTTCCAAACGTTCATACATTTGTTTATAGGCTGTGTTTTTTGCCTCGGTCACCGCCTTTTTCGCTTCCCTTTTTGCCTTCTTGTATATCTCCCTCATCCTCAGCCGCTCCTCCTCATCTGTGCACCTCAAAAGATCTCTAAAACTCTGCTGCTATCCTTTATTTTGGTATGCATGTCTTCGTTTTACCACCAGGACTCCTTATGGCCACTAGTCTTTCCCGTTGTGACCCCTAGCGTCTCATTCGCCACTGTAGTGATCGTAGTCGCCATATCCTCCCACATCCGGTTTGCGTCGTCACCTAGTTGCATCGATGTCATCGAGTTAACTTTTTCTCTAAGCATCGTAATTTTTTCTCCCTTCAAGTCTCCCCAACGGATCCTAGGCCGGGTTTTCCTCTCCCCCTCAGTTAGCCGTACTTTTAGGGCTATATCTGCTACCAGCAAATGGTGTTGAGCCACTGCAATCTCCTTTGGTATAACCTTGCAGTCTAACCACATCCGTCGATCATCCTGCCTCATCAAAAGATAGTCGATTTGCGTGTTACGTCCTCCGCTACTAAAAGTGATCAAATGGGATTCACTCTTCCTAAAGAACGAGTTTATAATTCCTAGGCCGTGAGTTGCCGCAAAGTCTAAAAGGTCTCTACCAGGGTCATTCCTATTGCCAAAACCAAATCCCCCATGTACCAAGTCAAAGCCATCACTTTCCTTGCCAATGTGCCCATTAAAATCTCCTCCTATAAAAATTTTCTCCTCCCTAGGTATGACCCTTACTACTACATCTAGACAATCCTAGAACTCTCTTTTCTCTTGTTCTCCTAGTCCCACTTGCGGTGCATAGGCGCATACCACTGTCACTACTTGCTCAACTAATACTAACCTTAACACCATAATTCTATCGTTGTGTCGTATCACCTCAATTACATTCTTATGCAATTTTATAGACACCAAAAATCCTACTCCGTTCTTGGCCCCACCGGACCCGGAATACAACAACTTATACCCATTGCGCTCTTCTGCTCTATGTCCTTTCCACCTAGTCTCCTGAGGGCATGCTATTTGTACCCTACGTCTTTTAACTGCATCTATCACCTCCAACAATTTACTACTAAGAGTTCATACGTTCCAAGACGCCACACGTAAACTACACCTTGTAACTTTACCCTTACCTGCACTTCTCGTCCTTGGACATGATCTCAAGTTAAAGTCATGGTTTCTATTGTCTATGATTACAACTAACAACTAACCACAAGGTAAAAAACAACGGGCAACACAAAGGGCAAAACTATCCAATACGCAACAATAAGCATACAATGATAATAAATAGCATAGATGACTATGGTCAAGTATTACGCTTAGCATGCGACACAGTTAACAAGAAACACACTAAGCCATACAAGAGGCACACAAAAAGTCTGCTATTGTTATTAAACTTTATATTCAATTTTTTATTTTATTTTATTTTATTTTATTATTATTATTATTATTATTATTATTATTATTATTATTATTATTATTTGGGGGGAGGGGGTGGGAAACGATAGCACCTGGCCCGGTAGAGATTTCCGAGACGTGACAAACTGGTGGGGTTGGTCTCCCTTGTAACCTACAAACAGAAATCAAAACCCTATAACCCAAAATGTTTATCGGGTTTGACCAGTTGTAAAACCAGAACAAGAAAATCTAATGGACTCAAAGAACAACAATTACCAATTCCCCAATTATTTGAAAAACCAATTGAAGCAAGCAAACAAACAACGGTGGGTACACAAGCGGAAAAAATTTAAAGGTTTATTATATAATAAAATATATAAGTGAAGATGCAAATAAAAATATATACTTTATATGTGTGTGTATATACAGGAAAGAAAACACCTGGTTGTCGCTGATTAATATAGCAGGAAAAATTTGAACTCGCCGGTGAAGTATCGGAGACAGAGAGAACAGAAATAGTCGTCGCCGGAGAAAAAGATACGGTTCTGTTACTTCTCGCACCGAATACGACATAGAAAATGAACTCGCCGGTATCGAATTCCGGTTTGAGAGACCCTCTACAGAGAAAATTTCCTCTTTAGTGACCAGCCGGTATGGTTTGTACCTGGTTCTGAGCAAGAAACGCGCCCTAGCCTGCAACAAACCTAGCTTGAACGTCCACGGTATCCTGTAACTGGTGTAGTCGGAGAAGTGGCCTTGTCGGATTTGTACCTGCAAAGAAGACGAAGTTGCCGGATGTTGCCGGCGTAAAGAACAAATTTTGGCCGGTGTAAAGAAATGGTCGTTATTTATTGTACGGAAAGAAAAGTTGTACGGAGAGAAAAAAAAGGAGAAAGATTAGACTAGTGTGAATATCAATTATAAACCATCTAAATGAATATAATTATAAGCCCCTGCAGATACATCACTAACATAAGAGATGTGAGCTTTAAGTTTGTGTGGTGAAACTTTAATGTTGTGGGAAATTGTGCTTGTCCCACATTGGTAGAGAGGTAAATCTTTTGTTGATTTAAAGTAGAATTCCCTACAAGATTGTATTCATATATGACAAGTCACACCCAGTGGTAGCCAGGAGGGCGCGAGGCACCCGACGCGCACCCGACGCGCAAGACGAGGGCGTAATGTGATGCTTTGATGGCACGCTTTGTTTCTTATATACAAGACCGTGTCTTGTTAAAAACATACACAAACCAAAAAAACTTCGTATGGTTGAGACACCACCCACAATCTCCAATGAATTCCCTAATTTTGCATCCTTTCACACTTTTGTTTCAGGTAGATATTTTAGGTGTTTCACTATCCCCGAAAGTACAACCTGCTTTGGCTGTTGTACGACGGGAAACATACGAGTTCACCTGAGTGGCCCAGAAAAGATAAATGATTTTATGATTGTGAAAAAAAGTTTTGTTGGTTAAGAATTATCTACTCTAAACAATCTATCACAACCGCGCAAAACAATAAATATAGAATCGAGCCACTAGTAGTAATTTTAGTTCATTTGAGCTACTGAATGACAAACTGAACCAATCTAAAAAGGGACAAACAACCTAAAGCCCGGCCTTGCTCCCACTTAGTCTAATATCTCCATCTTCCAAGTCTTGTTTATTTCCGTATTAAGTCTATAATATTTTGTCTCGCCAGGTTATTACAATTTTATAATAAAACACTTTTATATAAAATAAAACCTAACTATTACAAAGGGTTCCAAATAACTCGAAAATTACAAATATTGAAACAAACCAAAATTTATAAACAGCGCAAAACACAACCACAAGTCTCTAGGGATCGATTCATGCAATCACAATCACATCCAAACCATAAAGGCTTGATCTTTTTGTCAAACAAAAGTTTTGACAAATAAAACCGAAGATCAATTTAAACAATAATATTTGAATAGTTGTAAAAGTGGCTCTGATACCACTAAAGGGAATCATGGGTGGCCGTTGTAGTTTTATAAAATCCAATTTTATATTAAAACAATAATAATGGTGATGGTGATGAACACTTTACTATTAATCAGATGCAGAAGCGTGAATAAACACAAAACAGATAAAACTATTCCCGCCATAGATCCAGTTACAACCTACTCAGATAATGTCACAACTCCCGACCCTACCCTACCATAGACGGGAGTCATGAACAACACAAGTGGTACCGGTGTTTATTAAAATTATCGCAACAGAATTTTTCATCAGGATCGGGTGTTAGGAAAAATATCAGAGTTTTCAAACACCATAGTTTTCATTTCATAAACTGTTGGATGAAACCACTATTTACATAAAGGATTTTCACGGGGATAAATCGTTAATTACAAACCACGTTTTATTTAGGTTACATAGCCACTTATTTAAGCTTGAGTGCCTCGTAACACTTTTCCTTCCCTTCACAGAAAACCATCCTGAAACGCGTTTTAAAAATATTTGATTAGCGAAAAATAACGAAAAAGAAAAATACTGGTGAGTTCATTCAGTTGTATGAAAATACACAATGTTATAGTTATAGTATTAAGGGTATTTACATTTGTTTATATCTTTCAATTACTTAAATCAGTACTTGTCACATGCCTATTTCGGTGACTGTGGTCATACCACTATTGGCCCTCAATTGTCCAATAGCAAAGCTTATCAAGTATTGTATACAAAATCCCACATACCGGCAATAATTTAAGAATATAAAAACTTAATCTTCTGTAATTATAAGTAACAACTGGAAAACAATTAGGGTTTTGAAAACATTTGATAAAAGAGAATGACTCACATTGCAAAATTTAGGGTTTTTTAAGCCTCTTGGGTTTAAGTCCTGATAACTAAATAAACACACAATGTAACACGTATTAGTGTAAGAACCCGAATCAAACTTCAACGATAATTACAAGATCAAAACCGCAACGTATAAAGTCTCACCTTATTCAAGCAGAACTTCATCTTTTCGTTGCTGGGGTTTCGGATCAATCAGACAGGGTATCGTTTTAGTGATCAGGGATTCGTACACGGGAATCATGACAGTGTTTCGGGAACATAGATTCGAGGAGTTTAGAATTCGAATTCCATGAATTTGTTTGTCCTTTTGAACTACCTCTAATCAGCTCTATATATTACTGAAAAATGGCGTCGTGGCGCTACGCGACCAACACAACAATCCCTGTCCCGACACGTGAAGGGAAGGGTCTAGGGCTAGGTTAGCATTGTCATCCACCTAGATCTGCCACGTGGTGACACATGGTAACACATGTCATCTGAAGAATCTGGCTCCGTCGCGGCACACGACGTTCCTTAAGGGTCTTCTCACGTCACACGAAGAATTTTTTATTTTATTTTTAAACTCTTTTTGTTTTTCAGTATTCGTTGGCATGTTTTCGGGGTTTTGATTATGAATTGTTGTGGGATCATTTTGAGAGTTGTTACATCCTCCCCAACTTGTTTTAAGTCTCGTCCTCGGGATTCACTAAAAAAGTATGGATATTTTTGCTTCATCTCCGATTCTATTTCCCAAGTATATTCTGGTCCTTGTTTTGAATCCCATTTTACTTTGACCAGAACTAATCTTTTATGCTTGAGATTCTTAACCTTTTTGTCTTCAATTCGTAAGGGTTTCTAACCAACTTTCAATTTTTCACTTACTTCTATATGTTGAAGAGGTACCATCAAAGATTCATCAGCCAAACATTTTCTTAGATTACATACATGAAATACATTATGTATACCAACCATTTCCTTTGGTAACTTTAGCTGATAAGCTATTGGTCCAATTCGCTTGATAATCTTAACTGGTCCAACAAATCTTGGAGTTAATTTTCCTTTCTTACCGAATCGGGCGACTCTTTTCCATGGAGAAACTTTTAATAACACTTTATCTCCGACCTGAAATGCATAGCTCTTTTGACGATCTCATGCTGTCTTTAATCTTTCTCCAAATTGAATTATCTTGTCAATTGTTTCTTGTATAATCTCATGACCTAATAATTGTTTTTTTTTCCTATCTCTGCCCAACATACTGGAGTTCAACACTTTCGTCCATAAAGTTCTTCAAATTGGGCAACATTAATGCTTGTATGATAATTATTGTTATAAGAGAATTCCATTAATGACAAATGACGGTCCAAATTTCCTTCAAAATCTATTACACATGCCCTTAGCATGTCTTCCAATGATTGGATTGTTCTTTCACTCTGTACATTAGTTTGAGGGTGATAAGATGTACTTAAATTTTATCGTGTTCTCATGACTTTTTGGAAACTTTCCCAAAAATGAGAAGAGAAACGACTATCTCTATCAGATACAATGGATAACGGAAATCCATGTAACGAAACTATTTCATCAACATATAGCTTAGCTAACCTTTCCATACTAAAGGTTTCCTTCATTGGAAGAAAATAGGCTGACTTAGTTAGTTGATCCACAATCACCCCGATTGTGTCGTTATCTTTTCTTGTTTTTGGTAATTTGGTAACAAAATCCATTGTTATCAATTCCACTTTCATACTGGCATTTCTAATTGTTGAAGCAAACATGAGGGTTTCTGATGTTCAGCTTTAACTTGCAAACAAGTTAAACACATATAAACATAGCTAGCTATATCATTTTTCATTTCTATCCACTAGAAAATTTTCCTTAAATCTTGATATATCTTGTCACTTCGAGGATGCATCGTATACTTAGATTTATGAGCTTCCTTGAGAATCCTTTATCGCAGGTTTCCTTGATTATGTACCCAGATCATCTTTCTCTGGAATCTCCATATTCCATTTATTTTTTTCCCCAAATCTTTCATCTTCTCTTTTCATCCTTTAGGATCATCTTTGATTATTGTTATCCTTGATTGCTGTTTCCTGGGTACTTTTCAATTGTTCCATTAAATCTACTAGCAGATTTAATCTGAGAGCACGTACTCTTGTCGGCTTCTTATGATACTTACGACTTAAAACATCAACTACTACGTTAGTTTTACCTTCGTGATACTGGATATCACAATCGTAGTCACTTAGAATTTCCATCCATCGTCTTTGTCTCATGTTCAACTCTTTTTGCCGAAAAATATATCTTAAGCTTTTATGATCTGTAAAGATGGTAAACTTACTACCATACAAATAATGTCTCAAAATTTTGAGGGCAAAATTTACCGCTCCAAGTTCTAAATCATGCGTGATATAGTTTTCTTTATGCTTCTTCAGTTGCCTATGTACGCAATCACCTTCTCATGTTGCATCAAGAACACATCCTAATCCTAATTTAGAATCATCACAAAAGACTACAAAATCTTCAGTTTCTTATGGTAATGCGAGTATCGTTTCATTACTTAACCTTTGCTTCAAGGTTGTAAAGGCTTCTTCATGCTTGGGTCCCCATTCAAACGTAACCAACTTACACGTCCACTTGGTTAATGAAACGGCTATCCAAGAAAAATCTTGGATAAAGCGTCGATAGTATCCTGCCAGTCCTAGGAAACTTCTGACTTCCGTAGGTGACTTAGTTTCCATTTGGTAATTGTCTCAATCTTTTTGTCATCTACATGAAATCCTTTATGATTAATCAAATGTCCTAAAAATTACACTTTTTTGCAACCAGAATTCACATTTAGAGAATTTAGCATAAAGCTTCTCTTTTCTCAACAGTGTTAGAAGCAATGAAGATGTTTGGCATGATCTTCCTCCCTTTTGGAATAAATAAGTGTATCGTCTATAAAAACCATTACAAATTTATCCAGGTACGTATTACATATCCTATTCATCATGTGCATAAATGAAGCTGGTGCATTTGTTAGACCAAATGGCATGACTGTAAACTCGTAATGGCCATACCTCGTCGTGAAAGCAGTTTTAGGAATGTCCTCTTCTTGTACTTTCAGTTGATGGTATAAGGAGCGTGAATCTAAATCGATCTTGGAAAAAAACCGAGCTCCTTGAAGTTGATCGAATAGATCATTAATCCTCGATAATAGGTACCGATTCTTGATTGTGATCTTATTCAATTCTCTATAATTGATACACATACGCATCGATCCATCTTTCTTCTTGAGAAATAACACAGGTGCTCCCCAAGGAGATGAGCTAGGTTGTATGAAACCTTTTTCTAGCAATTCATCTAATTGCTTCTTCAGTTCATGCATCTTCGTCGGTGCTTAACGATAAGGTGCTTTAGCAATTAGTGCAGTTTCTGCTATCAGATGAATTCTGAACTCTACTTCTTGGTCAGGTGGCAGTCCAGGTAGATCTTCTGGGAAAACGACATGATATTCCGCGGAATTTCTTTTGGTTCCTTTCCTTTAGTGTTAATGATCACAGAGATTATATACACTATGTGTTGCTTTCGTGCATAACTTGCAGCTTTCATCACAGAGATGAATTTTGTTGACTTGGTTGGCTTATCTACTCGGATTATGATCATTTCTCCTGTTAGCGTACGAATCTCAACAGAATTTTGATCACATATGATTCGAACATGATTGGCCACTAATCAATCCATTCCTAATACTAAATCGAATCCAGCTAGATTCAAGCTTGACTAAGCTTAGTTATTGGTTGATTGAGTGCTTGGCTTTAGTTTTTATAAAACTTTAATTTGCACCATATTAAAATAATTCTTTAGTGTAGACGTCACGGATAAGGAACGTACCAGAGATCACATCGGGAATCATTGCTGCTTCCAGGCATACAACACCCAACTGCACAAAAATAAGCCAAGTACAAATGGCGTGCGCCTCAGGTCAATTTTTAGCCTAAAAAGTGCGCCTCACTTGCGCCTTTTGTACACTGCTCGCCTTAGGTCGCCTCGCGCCTAGGCACACTCTTTTAAACCAAGAGCTCAACTGGTCAGACTTTTTAGGCCAGTCCTAGGACTATGTTTTTTTTTTTTGTTTTTGAGAACGGGCCGAGGATTTATGGATCAAAATCAGACGATGTTTTCTCTTTTTATAGAACCACATCAATATTAAATTTAAAAAAAAAACTACCAAGTCGTTAGTGATGTGGAGCAAAGGGACTTTGGCTAGAGTTACTTAGGAGTTGGACGAGGGTTTGTCTTTTAATTGGTGAAGGTTCAAGTCTCGTGGTTGTAAAAAAAAAATTAAGTTAGGAGTAGAGTTAAGAAAGTCTGTGAGTTGTTGTTCAATAAAGGAAATTAAGTGATTCGAGCCTGTTCCCAAACGATTTATCTCTCTTGAATTTAGTGTAGAAATAATATACATCCATGTCTAAGGAAAGAATTCCCTGTACTAAATCGAAAAAACTGATTGATTTCAGCCCGGTTCCCCACTGGTTATAATATAAATTTCGGTAACTTTTAATTAATTTGTATACACATATAAATATTAAAATAGATATTTCAAATATAATTACATAATGTATAGTGTAAAAGAAGGTGTTTTAAATACTAAATAAAGGTTTTAATATGAAGAATAAGAATACGTATTTTTAAAACCTTAGATAAGTTTTATGAAGTATAAATGTTAGGGACAGTGTGGAACTCGCAGGCTCAACCAGCCCAGGACCGGCCTTGGGCTCACATGAACCACATTGAGTGTTGTGTAAGCATGAAAACTACAGAATTACTAATTATTTGACTTGTAACTGTTACCTAGAAGCAACATTCATCCATGTCTAAGGAAAGATTTCCCATGCACTAAGTCGTATGAACAACGTAAGTAAAGATTTTACATTACTCCGAATTATTACACACTAACCTTGAATCATATCTTAACTAAAAACTCATCTTTTGCGCAGAGATTTGTTCTCTCTACATAAACTGTGGGGATTACGACGTAACTGTCAACAACACAAACTATGAAGGTGATACAGAGAGAAAAGGCCCCTCGTCATATTACAATGCTGGAAATTGGGCGTTTAGCAGCACAGGAGCGTTCGTATATGATATCAGATATCCAAACACCTATATTCTTTCCAACACGTCTAATCTCAATAATATCTCTACTGTTAATACCGCATTATATACAAAAGCACGCACGGCTGCTAATTCTCTCACTTATTATGGATTGTGTCTTATGAACGGGCATTATACGGTCAGACTCCACTTTGCAGAGATCGTTTTCACCGAATATAGCCCCAGGAAGCGTGTATTTGATGTTTATGTACAGGTGGTTCAACATTCGAATATATATATATATATATATATATATATATATATATATATATATATATATATAGGGGAGAGTTCATTGGGGAACACCAAAAAAGTGGGGAACTGGGGAACCAAGGGTATTTTTGTCCAACTTTAAAAAAAACTCATTAGGCTATCAAACTCAAATCCTACTGCAGAATTTCACGGTGGAGTTACACGACGGTCTTTCACGACAGAGATCTTCATAGATTTTCTCTCAAATCAGGTTCTTCAACAGGATTTCATAGATCGTGACCAGTTCGTTCATGCCGATTTCACTTATTTAACAATCAATTTTGTATGAGGTAAATCGAAATTTAATTTCATATTCTAGTTTTGCCGATTTGAACTCAATTTCTAGGGTTTTATGGATATTAGTTTACGATCAATTCGTTCATACGGATTTCATAGATTTAATTTAACGATTAATTTTGTATCAAATAATTCTAAATCTTGTTTCACTTTCTAGTTTTGCTAATTGGAACTCGATTTTTAGGGTTTTATGAGTATTAGTTGCAGATTCTTTAAAAAAAATGGATTTAAACTCGATTTCTTTTATTTGATATGGAGTTTCATACATATTTGTATCAATAAAATATTTAACATGTTAAATTGAAATTATTTAACATGTAAAACAACCAGAAGTTAAACAAGGCAAACCATTTCTAGCTGGACTAGTGAATTATGATTCCATCTTTCCCTGTATTGTGTGTCATTGGATTTAAAAACCTTAGCAAGATGAAATGATCTAGAACTCTGTAGTTATTGTGTATGTGATCATGATTCATGCTGAGAAACGTAAACGTCTATATAATCTCGTTACCTCATATGAATCGTTATATTGAACGTTATGTACATAGATATTAATGGTTGAAGGTCATTGTCATCATATGTTTAGCATTTATATGCATAAATTAGGGGAAATTATCACCTTAGATATTTTGCTTTTAATTTGCAACATATTATAATTTGTTTTCAAAGCATTGCTCTGTGTGAAACTAGAAAAGCTTTAGTTACATCCAGTAGTTGTGTTGCGTATCTCCCGTCTGCTTTGCAGATCAACCTTTTTGTATAGTAAACCTTGCATAATTTCTTCCTCCCTTTGGTTGTTTTTACACTCCTAAAGCCCCCGGTTTTGACCAAAAAGTACATGAGGGGACGCCTTAAGCCCCTGATGCACTTTCTTAACCGTCTCACGCCTCATGCACAATAAGTTTGTTGCTGTTGCAAGGGCATATATATTGATTTTATTACATGCAACTATACTTTATAGGTTAGGTCTCATTTGCAGAGACTTATTTATATTAGAAAAATTCTACGTATGCGCGTAGCTGTGACTGAAAAACTACGTAGATTCATAATAATTGAAATGGGCTTCTTTTGTTGTTTGTGATATCTTAGGGTCTTGCAATGCAGCCGTCGTGGTGTGTCAACACTTAGTTGACATGGATGTGAGTAGGGGACAAATTGGAATTCAACTGTTGTTAACCGCAGAGAAAGAGGCTCAACAAATTTTGAATGATGCACACGACGGTCACTTTTAATCATTTCATCCTTTTATTAACTTTTTTTTACTTATTTTTTTGCTATGGAGATTGACCAAAATTCATCCTTTTCCTGGTTTCAGCAAAATTGGCATGGCTAATAGGCCAAAGAGGAGGCAGATATGGAAGTTGCAGAATTTCGTGCTTAAATGGAAGCCGGTTATCAGAGAAAACTTACAGAGGTATGTTATAAATAAAAATTATTAAAAAGAACTGTTCATTTTTTGGTTGATAAGAGAATAGAAGTTGGAAACGGCAAAGAGGGTAAAAACAATCATTAACCAAACCGTTTACATGGAGTTGACTTGTTGGAAGTTACCCATAACTGACACCTTCGGTTATGGTACGGTTAGAGGGTAAACCCGACATGTGCACACCCTAGACTAAGCAGTAATTATACTAAATGTTTTGCCTAAAGTATTTGAAATCCCCAACAGACTGGTGGAGATTCGGGTGATAATGTGAAAGGTCTTGAGAAGGAAACCGAGGCAAAGATTCAAAATCTAAAGACAAAAGCTGGTATAATTTCAGATGATGTTGACATGCTTCTTAAGAATGTCACCTCTGTCAAATATTGAATTTTAATTGACTTAAAACCTGAGAAAAGTGTCATTAACATATTATGTGCATGTTTTTATTCTGTTACCTCAGTCGATTAGCAATGCTCAGGCTTGGGCTCGTTTACTAAACGAGCTTGTTTTTAGGCTCGGGCTCGAGCTTGTTTAAGCTCGTCTCATTCAAGATTTTTTCGAACTGAGCTCGAGTATCTCGGCTCGTTTGCACCCCTACTGGGAATCCTCGTATTAGAGGGCTAATGACACTGCTTATTAGGTCTCCAGCATGTGACAACCCAATATTTAGCAAACCGTGTCCGTAATCTTATAAGGCCGAGTGTAGTGAGTGATAGTTGTAGTTTCTATTTAATTATATGGTATATGTAGTGCCCTCCTCTTTGGGCTCATTTTTTTTTTTTAATTTAGGGCAGCTTCTAACTCATGCAATTAAGATGTTTTTGGGTTTTGTTCATAGCTAAATGGGTCAAATTCTCGACTGGATAATGCTGGTATGGCGAGTGTACATTTGATACATGGAATACATGTTGAATTTTCAGGAGCAGGCTAAAAGATACATGTTAAATGAGTGTTTTCCTTGATCAACTAAACTCGATTGAAAATTAATTGACCAAACATGTTAAAATAATTTTTGTACGATAAACTTTAACAAGTTAAATGAGAGTTTGCGTTGATCAACTAGGTGCGATTCAACTTTATTTAACCAAATTATATATTGAATTTCGACCTAAAGTTCAAGATACTTAAATAAAGTTTTGTGTATAGTCTATGCGGGCCCAAAATAATAAAATAAATTAATTTAACATGTTAAAAAAACGTTTGCATTGATCAACTAAACTTGATTTGACTTTATCTGAACAAACATATTAAAATAAGTTTTCTACAATAAACATTAACATGATGAAAGGTTGACTTGTTCTACTAGGTTCGATTTTAATTTACTTGACCAAATTATATATTAAATTCTGGATAAGAGTTTAAAATACTAAAATAAAGTTTTGTATGGAGTTTATGCGAGCTCAAAATATTAAAATAATTTATTTAACATGTTAAAGAAAAGTTTGCATTGATCAACTAAACTTGATTCAACTTTATTTGACCAAACATGTTAAAATAAGTTTTGTACAATAAACTTTAACACGTTAAATGAGAGTTTGCCTTGATCTACAAGGTTCGATTTTACTTTATTTGACCAAATTATGAATTAAATTTCGGATTAGAGTTTAAAATACAACAATAAAGTTTTGTGTAGAGTTTATGCTGGCTAAAAATATTAAAATAAATAAATCTAACATGTTAAATGAGCGTTTACATTGATCAACTAAACTCGATTCGAATTTATTTGACCAAACATGATAAGATAAGTTTTGTCCGATAAACTTAAAATGTTAAATGAGAGTTTGCCTTGATCTCCAAGGTTCGACTTAACTTTATTTGACCAAATTATATATTAAATTTTGGAATAGAGTATAAAATACTAAAGTAAGGTTTTTTGTGGAGTTTATGTGGGCTTAAAATATTAAAATAACTTAATTTAACATGTTAAATGAGCGTTTACGTTGATCAACTAAACTTGATTGAAAATTATTTGACCAAACATGTTAAAATAATTTTTGTACGATAAATTTTAACATCTAAAATGAGAGTTTGAGTTGATTAACTAGGTGCGATTCAACTTTATTTAACCAAATTATATATTGAATTTCGGCCTAGAGTTCAAATTACTTAAATAAAGTTTTGTGTGTAGTCTATGCGGGCTCAAAATAATAAAATAAATTAATTTAACATGTTAAAAAGACGGTTGCATTGATCAGCTAAACTTGATTTGATTTTATTTGAACAAACATATTAAGATAAGTTTTGTACAATAAATTTTAACATGATGAAAGGTTGACTTGTTCTATTAGGTTCGATTTAAATTTATTTGACCAAATTATATATTAAATTCTGGATAAGAGTTTAAAATACTAAAATAAAGTTTTGAATGGAGTTTATGTGGGCTCAAAATATTAAAATAAATTAATTTAACATTTTCAAGCAAAGTTTGCATTGATCAACTAAACTTGATTCGACTTTATTTGACCAAACATGTTAAAATAAGTTTTGTACAATAAACTTTAACATGTTAAATAAGAGTTTGCCTTAATCTACAAGATTCAATTTAACTTTATTTGACCAATTACATTTTTCATTAGAGTTTAAAATACTAAAATAAAGTTTTGTGTAGAGTTTATGCCGGCTAAAAATATTAAAATAAATAAATCTAACATGTTAAATGAGCGTTTAAATTGATCAACTAAACTCGATTCGAATTTATTTGACCAAACATTTTAAGATAAGTTTTGTACGATAAATGTTAAATGAGAGTTTAAATTGATCAACTAGGTGTGATTCAACTTTATTTAGCCAAATTATATATCGAATTTCGGTGTAGAGTCCAAAATATTAAAATAAAGTTTTGTGTGTAGTTTATGCAGACTCAAAATATTAAAATAAATTAATTTAACATGTTAAAGAAAAGTTTGCATTGATCAACTAAACGTGATTCGACTTTATTTGACCAAACATGTTAAAATAAGTTTTGTACAATAAACTTTATCATGTTAAATGAGAGTTTGCCTTGATCTACTAGGTTCGATTTAACTCTATTTGACCAAATTATATATTAAATTTTGGGATAGAGGATAAAATACAAAAATAAAGTTTTGTGTGGAGTTTATGCGGGCTTAAAATATTAAAATAAATAAATTTAACATGTTAAATGAGCGTTTACATTGATCAACTAAACTCGATTGGAGTTTATTTGACCAAACATGTTAAAATAATTTTTGTATGATAAACTTTAACATGTTAAATGAGAGTTTGCGTTAATCAACTAGGTGCGATTCAACTTTATTTAACCAAATTATATATTGAATTTCGGCCTAGAGTTCAAAATACTTAAATAAAGTTTTGTGTGTAGTCTATGCGGGCTAAAAATAATAAAAAATTAATTTAACATGTTAAAAAAACGTTTGCATTGATCAGCTAAACTTCATGTGACTTTATTTGAACAAACATATTAAGATAATTTTTGTACAATAAACTTTAACATGATGAAAGGTTGACTTGTTTTACTAGGTTCGATTTAAATTTATTTGACCAAATTATATATTAAATTCTGGATAAGAGTTTAAAATACTAAAATAAAGTTTTGTATGTAGTTTATACAGGCTAAAAATATTAAACTAAATTAATTTAACATGTTAAAGAAAAGTTTGCATTGATCAACTAAACTTGCTTCTACTTTATTTGACTAAACATGTTAAAATAAGTTTTGTACAATAAACTCACTACAACAAAAATGGATTTTTAAATAGATAATGTGAAGTTTAGGTTTTGTTAGCATATGCAAATGCTTCATTATTGAGCAAAAGAATCAATAGGCTTATTTTACCAAAACAGGTATAGAATTTTGAAATTGTTAATCGTTGTTTTGTAACCTATTGCAAATTAGTTTTTGTTTAAAAGCTAGATACACACTCACCACACTACTTCCAAATTACGTGTTGCTCAAGATTAGAACTTGGGTCTTCTCCAAAGAAGCTTTGCTTCTTACCACTGGGCTACGACCCAAGTGGTAACTTCAAATAAGTTAATAATGAAAGGTTTTTTTTTTTTTTTTTTTTTAAATCAAAGTTATAACTCAAACTGCAAAATTATATGTTAACTAGTGAAAAGATAGAGGGGTTAAAGGTTACAATCCAAAAAATTATTTGACCCTAAAAAGCTAAAAACAGAACACAACCGCCCTTTTTCTTTTTCGCTTCTTCCTACTGACTTCTGAGAGGTTTCCGGCAGAAATTACAGCACCAGATTCGGAATTGGTGGTCGGAATCCCGCTATAATCACGCTATGGAGTCGCTAACTAACATATTGCAAGATATGGTTGATTCGCTACGAAGCGCACGATAGCGAACGTTATGTTCGCTATTGATAACTATGTGTATGAAATGAACAAATCTACTATTAAATGAATGCGCAAGTAGTTATGCCAAATGTAGCATAAGTTAACAGGGTGTTTGGATTAATAACATCACTTCTGCCTATTTATGGGTCAAATAAATTTTGATAATCGGTTTCATATTGGCCGTCATAACTAAGTGTCAAAAGGTAAAATAAATTTATATTTTATTTTAATCTAATTTGATACATGTCTGATTCCAGTATTTTATTTTTCAAGCACACATCAATCCTACGCCATACACATTAAAGCATTATAAAATCTAGAGTTTAATAAATATTTCTTGAAAAATAAAATCTAGGTCGGAGATGAAGTTTTACTCTAAAGCATTATAAACTCTACCGAGATTGTAGCAAGAGGAAGGGTCCGGAGCTTGGACCCAAATGATCTAGTTGGTGGTACAGAGATTGGACCAGAATGGTGTGAGGTAACGTTCAAGTACCAATAAAAAGATGAAAACTTGGTAAGACCATATGGTTTACTTTCTACAATCAAAGATTGTATTGGTGTATCCATCACATGGCCCTATCCATTCATCTCGGTATGTATTTGTTAAATTTATGATACAAATAATTTTAATATCATGGAACTTAATGCTTATACATGGATGGTTTTTTTGTAGGTAGTCCATGAGGATTGAGGACGCACGATGACTCAAGATTTTATGCTTCTTATTTCTTTAATTGCTTTTAATTTCTGTGTTAAATGTTAAGACTTTATGTTAGATAATGTTATAACTTATTTATGGTTAGTGTTTTTGTTATGAACATGCTTATTTGAAATATAATGATTCTTTCATTAGTTGATGTTATACAATAACTATTAGGATTTTATATGTTGATGGTCTGTTTATAAAATTTATAATCTTATTTGAGATATTAGAACCATTTTCTTGATATTAAATTGGCTATAACGTTACATCATAAGGGTCCTATAAATTAATTTTTAAGTACACTTGTATGTGTATCAAAAAATTAAAAGTAAATAATCACATATTAGAACATTGTAAAAGTATCCTAATATGTTTTTTTTAGGATGCTATTTAAGTTGTCTATAGACATATTATGCGATCATAAAATTGGTTTCATAATCTTATTTGGTATATTAGGACCCTTTTCTTGGTACTAAATTAGCTATAATGTTACATCATAAGTGTCCTATCAATTAATTTCTAAGGACGCTTGTAAGTGTATCAAAAGATTAAAAGTATGTAAACACATGATAGAACATTGTAAAAGTGTCCTAATATGTTTTTATGAGAACACTATTTTGGTTGTTCAAAGACATATTACGCGACCATAAAATTGGTTTCATAATGTTATTTGAGATGTTAGGACGCTTTTTTAGTTCCGGGACTTATTACGACCCCTTTACATGAAACGCTTTTACCGTTGGTCCTATTAAATGAAAGGTCCTATAAAATAACATTTTAGGACGCTTTTGTGCGTACTAAGAACCCAGTTTTCTTGTAGTGACTTTATCATGTTAAATAAGAGTTTGCCTTGATCTACTAGGTTCGATTTAACTTTATTTAACAAAATTATAAATTAAATTTTGGATTAGAGTTTAAAAAACTAAAATAAAGTTTTGTGTAGAGTTTATGCTGACTAAAAATATTAAAATAAATAAATCTAACATGTTAAATGAGCATTTACATTGATCAACTAAACTCGATTCGAATTTATTTGACCAAACATTTTAAGATAAGTTTTGTACGATAAACTTTAACCTGTTAAATGAGAGTTTAAATTGATCAACTAGGTGTGATTCAACTTTATTTAACCAAATTATATATTGAATTTCGGCGTAGAGTCCAAAATATTAAAATAAAGTTTTGTGTGTATTTTGTACGGGCTCAAAATATTAAAATAAATTAATTTAACATGTTAAAGAAAAGTTTGCATTGATCAACTAAACTTGATTCGACTTTATTTGACCAAACATGTTAAAATAAGTTTTGTACAATAAAATTTATCATGTTAAATGAGAGTTTACCTTGATCTACTAGGTTCGATTTAACTCTGTTTGACCAAATTATATATTAAATTTTGGATTAGAGTATAAAATACTAAAATAAAGTTTTGTGTGGAGTTTATGCAGGCTTAAAATATTAAAATAAATAAATTTAACATGTTAAATGAGTGTTTACATTGATCAACTAAACTCGATTGGAATTTATTTGACCAAACATGTTAAAATAATTTTTGTACGATAAACTTTAACATGTTAAATGAGAGTTTGCATTGATCAACTAGGTATGATTCAACTTTATTTAACCAAATTATGTATTGAATTTCGGCCTAGAGTTCAAAATACTTAAATAAAGTTTTGTGTGTAGTCTATGCGGGATCAAAATAATAAAATAAATTAATTTAACATGTTAAAAAAAACGTCTGCATTGATCAGCTAAACTTGATTTGACTTTATTTGAAGAAACATATTAAGATAATTTTTGTTAAATAAACTTTAACATGATGAAAGGTTGACTTGTTCTACTAGGTTCGATTTAAATTTATTTGACCAAACCATATATTAAATTCTGGATAAGAGTTTAAAATGCTAAAATAAAGTTTTGTATGGAGTTTATACATGCTAAAAATATTAAAATAAATTCATTTAACAAGTTAAAGAAAAGTTTGCATTGATCAACTAAACTTGATTCGACTTTATTTGACCAAACATGTTAAAATAAGTTTTGTATTATGAACTTTATCATGTTAAATGAGAGTTTGCCTTGATCTACTAGGTTCGATTTAACTTTGTTTTACCAAATTATGTATTAAATTTTGTATTAGAGTATAAAATACTAAAATAAAGTTTTATGTGGAATTTATGCGGGCTTAAAACATTAAAATAAATAAATTTAACATGTTAAAGAAAAGTTTGCTTTGATCAACTAAACTTGATTCGACTTTATTTGACCAAACATGTTAAAATAAGTTTTGTACATTAAACTTTATCATGTTAAATGAGAGTTTTGCCTTGATCTACTAAGTTCGATTTAACTTTATTTGACCATATTATATATTAACTTTTGGATTAGAGTATAAAATACTAAAATAAAGTATTGTGCGAAGTTTATGCGTGCTCAAAATATTAAAATAAATAAATTTAACATGTTAAAGAAAATTTTGCTTTGATCAAGTAAACTTGATTTTTTTACCTTTTATGTTATTGTGTTTTTAAGCATTTTTTTTATTTTTTTTAATTAAAAGGGCTTCTAGATATATTTATATGCAAAAGCTTTGAATTTTCTTTTTGAAAAATTAATTGTTAACATGTTAAATTAAATTTTATAATATATTTCATATATTAAATAAATGGATCCCTGGTTTTGTAATTTTTTACGTTTTATTTAATTGTTTTTAAGCGCTTTTTTGAAATTTTATAAGCTTTTGACTTTTTTTTTTAATAAAAAGGCTTCTAGATGTATTTATATGTAAAAGCTCCAAAACGTTTTTTTTTGAAAAAATGATTTTTAACATGTTAAATTTATTTTTACAATTTATTTATTATGTTAAATACATGGTTCCCCAGTTTGTAAATTTTTTTAACCTTTTATTAACTGGCTTTTGAGCATTTTTTGAATTTTTTTTATTAAAAAGGCTTCTAGATAGATTTATATGAAAAAGACCCAAAAGTGATATTGAAAAAATTAATTTTTAACATGTTAAATTGAATTTTTATTATATATTTAACATGGTTCCCCGGTTTCGTTATTTTTTTACCTATTATGTGAGTGTGTTTTTAAGCATTTTTAGAATTTTTAACATGTTAAATTAAATTTTTATAAAATATTTAAAATGCTAAATACATTGTTCCTTGGTTTTTAATTTTTTTTACCGTTCATTTAAGTGTTTTATGCATTTTTTGAAAAAAAAAACAATATATTTAACATGTTAAATTTTTAAAATGCTAAATACATCGTTCCTTGGTTTTTATTTTTTTTTTAACTTTTTTTACCGTTTATTTGGTTCAAGTAACATGTTAAATCTATTTTTTTATAATATATTTAACATGTTAAATATATGGTTCCCAATTTGTAATTTTTTTACCCTTTATCAACTGTTTTTAAGAAATTTTTTATTTTTGAATATTTTTATTAAAAAGGCTTCTAGATGTATTTATTCCAATTTTTTTTAGAATATATTTTAACATTTTAAATTAAATTTTTATAAAATATTTTAACATGTTAAATTAATTTTTTTAGAATATATTTTAAGATGTTAAATTAAATTTTTATAAAATATTTTCTTAGAATATATTTTAACATGTTAAATTAAATTTTTATAAAATATTTAAAATGCTAAATACATTGTTCCTTGGTTTTTAATTTTTTTACCGTTTATTTAAGTGTTTTATGCATTTTGTGAAAAAAAAATATATTTAACATGTTAAATATTTAAAACTAGTGTTTTTCAATGACGCGCGTTGCGCGAAAGGCATTGATGTTTTCTACCGACATCATTCTTCAAACGATTCGAGATAAACGATGCGTAACCAGCCATATCCGGCATCGTGGAGTGTATTAAAAAGGGAGCAATTGGACGATTGGATGCTGGGCTAGGTGTTTCTTGGAATGACCACGGATTGTTCGGGTCAAAACCACGATTATGAGGATTCATTTTTCGTATTGTGATTGGATGAGATTTTTTTTTTTAAATAAGATAGAGATGATTATAGAAGAGGTGGAGTAGTTGTGGTAAAAAAATGAATAGAAGTGTGAGTATTTATAGTGAATAATTTTTTTAACACATAGCCGTTGGCCAACGATTAGCCCAAACGGCTACTTGTCTTAGCCAATGAGATCCTGCCATGTCATCTTAATAGCCCCGTCCAACGCCCTGGCTGAAACCCCCGCCCAAGGGGCCACGCCGAAACCCAAGCCCACCCGGGGTGGTGCCTTGGGCGGTTGTACCCAACCCACGCCCCAACCCCCGCCCCCGGGCTGAAACCCCCGCCCAAGGGGCCACGCCGAAACCCAAGCCCACCCGGGGTGGTGACTTGGGCGTTTGTACCCAACCCACGCCATAACCCCCGCCCCATACCCCATATTCTAATATACCCTAAATTTACTGTTCATTAAGCCCATCCGAGGTGGTGACTTGGGCGTTTGTACCCAACCCACGCCACAACCCCCGCTCCCGGGCTGAAACCCCCGCCCAAGGGGCCACGCCGAAACCCAAACCCACTCGGAGTGATGACTTAGGCGTTTGTACCCAACCCACGCCACAACCCCACCCCATACCCCATACCCCATATTCTAATATACCCTAAATTCACTATTCATTCACTTTGAATTTTATCATATATGAATTCTAAATACATTGTTCCTTGGTTTTTAATTTTTTTACCGTTTATTTGGTTCAAGTAACATGTTAAATCTATTTTTTATAATATATTTAACATGTTAATTATATGGTTCTCAATTTGTATTTTTTTATCTTTTATCAACTGTTTTTAAGAAATTTTTTATATTTGAATTTTTTTATTAAAAAGGCTTCTAGATGTATTTATTGCAAAACTTTTTTTAGAATATATTTTGACATGTTAAACTAATTTTATAAAATATTTTAACATGTTAAATTAATTTTTTTATAAAACATTTTAACATGTTAAATTAAATTTTTATATAAAAAAAAGTTTTAGAAATTTTTATTTTTGAATTTTTTTATTAAAAAAAGGCTTCTAGATGTATTTATTCCAAAACTTTTTTTAGAATATATTTTAACATGTTAAATTAAATTTTTATAAAATATTTTAACATGTTAAATTAAATTTTTATAAAACATTTGAACATGTTAAATTAAATTTTTATAAAAAAAATTAGAAATTTTTTATTTTTGAATTTTTTATTAAAAAGGCTTCTAGATGTATTTATTCCAAAACTTTTTTTAGAATATATTTTAACATGTTAAATTAAATTTTTATAAATTATTTTAACATGTTAAATTAAATTTTTATAAAACATTTTAACATGTTAAATTAAATTTTTATTAAAAAAATTAGAAATTTTTTATTTTTGAATTTTTATAAAACATTTTAACATGTTAAATTAAATAAGAGTTTGCCTTGATCTACTAGGTTCGATTTAACTTTATTTAACAAAATTATAAATTAAATTTTGGATTAGAGTTTAAAAAACTAAAATAAAGTTTTGTGTAGAGTTTATGCTGACTAAAAATATTAAAATAAATAAATCTAACATGTTAAATGAGCGTTTACATTGATCAACTAAACTCGATTCGAATTTATTTGACCAAACATTTTAAGATAAGTTTTGTACGATAAACTTTAACCTGTTAAATGAGAGTTTAAATTGATCAACTAGGTGTGATTCAACTTTATTTAACCAAATTATATATTGAATTTCGGCGTAGAGTCCAAAATATTAAAATAAAGTTTTGTGTGTATTTTGTACGGGCTCAAAATATTAAAATAAATTAATTTAACATGTTAAAGAAAAGTTTGCATTGATCAACTAAACTTGATTCGACTTTATTTGACCAAACATGTTAAAATAAGTTTTGTACAATAAAATTTATCATGTTAAATGAGAGTTTACCTTGATCTACTAGGTTCGATTTAACTCTATTTGACCAAATTATATATTAAATTTTGGATTAGAGTATAAAATACTAAAATAAAGTTTTGTGTGGAGTTTATGCAGGCTTAAAATATTAAAATAAATAAATTTAACATGTTAAATGAGTGTTTACATTGATCAACTAAACTCGATTGGAATTTATTTGACCAAACATGTTAAAATAATTTTTGTACGATAAACTTTAACATGTTAAATGAGAGTTTGCATTGATCAACTAGGTATGATTCAACTTTATTTAACCAAATTATATATTGAATTTCGGCCTAGAGTTCAAAATACTTAAATAAAGTTTTGTGTGTAGTCTATGCGGGATCAAAATAATAAAATAAATTAATTTAACATGTTAAAAAAAACGTCTGCATTGATCAGCTAAACTTGATTTGACTTTATTTGAAGAAACATATTAAGATAATTTTTGTTAAATAAACTTTAACATGATGAAAGGTTGACTTGTTCTACTAGGTTCGATTTAAATTTATTTGACCAAACCATATATTAAATTCTGGATAAGAGTTTAAAATGCTAAAATAAAGTTTTGTATGGAGTTTATACATGCTAAAAATATTAAAATAAATTCATTTAACAAGTTAAAGAAAAGTTTGCATTGATCAACTAAACTTGATTCGACTTTATTTGACCAAACATGTTAAAATAAGTTTTGTATTATGAACTTTATCATGTTAAATGAGAGTTTGCCTTGATCTACTAGGTTCGATTTAACTTTGTTTTACCAAATTATATATTAAATTTTGTATTAGAGTATAAAATACTAAAATAAAGTTTTATGTGGAATTTATGCGGGCTTAAAACATTAAAATAAATAAATTTAACATGTTAAAGAAAAGTTTGCTTTGATCAACTAAACTTGATTCGACTTTATTTGACCAAACATGTTAAAATAAGTTTTGTACATTAAACTTTATCATGTTAAATGAGAGTTTTGCCTTGATCTACTAAGTTCGATTTAACTTTATTTGACCATATTATATATTAACTTTTGGATTAGAGTATAAAATACTAAAATAAAGTATTGTGCGAAGTTTATGCGTGCTCAAAATATTAAAATATATAAATTTAACATGTTAAAGAAAATTTTGCTTTGATCAAGTAAACTTGATTTTTTTACCTTTTATGTTATTGTGTTTTTAAGCATTTTTTTTTATTTTTTTTAATTAAAAGGGCTTCTAGATATATTTATATGCAAAAGCTTTGAATTTTCTTTTTGAAAAATTAATTGTTAACATGTTAAATTAAATTTTATAATATATTTCATATATTAAATAAATGGATCCCTGGTTTTGTAATTTTTTACGTTTTATTTAATTGTTTTTAAGCGCTTTTTTGAAATTTTATAAGCTTTTGACTTTTTTTTTTTAATAAAAAGGCTTCTAGATGTATTTATATGTAAAAGCTCCAAAACGTTTTTTTTGAAAAAATGATTTTTAACATGTTAAATTTATTTTTACAATTTATTTATTATGTTAAATACATGGTTCCCCAGTTTGTAAATTTTTTTAACCTTTTATTAACTGGCTTTTGAGCATTTTTTGAATTTTTTTTATTAAAAAGGTTTCTAGATAGATTTATATGAAAAAGACCCAAAAGTGATATTGAAAAAATTAATTTTTAACATGTTAAATTGAATTTTTATTATATATTTAACATGGTTCCCCGGTTTCGTTATTTTTTTACCTATTATGTGAGTGTGTTTTTAAGCATTTTTAGAATTTTTAACATGTTAAATTAAATTTTTATAAAATATTTAAAATGCTAAATACATTGTTCCTTGGTTTTTAATTTTTTTTACCGTTCATTTAAGTGTTTTATGCATTTTTTGAAAAAAAAAACAATATATTTAACATGTTAAATTTTTAAAATGCTAAATACATCGTTCCTTCGTTTTTATTTTTTTTTTTAACTTTTTTTACCGTTTATTTGGTTTAAGTAACATGTTAAATCTATTTTTTTATAATATATTTAACATGTTAAATATATGGTTCCCAATTTGTAATTTTTTTACCCTTTATCAACTGTTTTTAAGAAATTTTTTATTTTTGAATTTTTTTATTAAAAAGGCTTCTAGATGTATTTATTCCAAATTTTTTAGAATATATTTTAACATTTTAAATTAAATTTTTATAAAATATTTTAACATGTTAAATTAATTTTTTTAGAATATATTTTAAGATGTTAAATTAAATTTTTATAAAATATTTTCTTAGAATATATTTTAACATGTTAAATTAAATTTTTATAAAATATTTAAAATGCTAAATACATTGTTCCTTGGTTTTTAATTTTTTTTACCGTTTATTTAAGTGTTTTATGCATTTTGTGAAAAAAAATATATTTAACATGTTAAATATTTAAAACTAGTGTTTTTCAATGACGCGCGTTGCGCGAAAGGCATTGATGTTTTCTACCGACATCATTCTTCAAACGATTCGAGATAAACGATGCGTAACCAGCCATATCCGGCATCGTGGAGTGTATTAAAAAGGGAGCAATTGGACGACTGGATGCTGGGCTAGGTGTTTCTTGGAATGACCACGGATTGTTCGGGTCAAAACCACGATTATGAGGATTCATTTTTCGTATTGTGATTGGATGAGAATTTTTTTTTTAAATAAGATAGAGATGATTATAGAAGAGGTGGAGTAGTTGTGGTAAAAAAATGAATAGAAGTGT
This sequence comes from Helianthus annuus, assembly GCF_002127325.2. Lineage (NCBI taxonomy): Eukaryota > Viridiplantae > Streptophyta > Magnoliopsida > Asterales > Asteraceae > Helianthus > Helianthus annuus. The sequence continues at coordinate 2,459,969 of NC_035434.2, forward strand.
GAGTATTTATAGTGAATAATTTTTTTAACACATAGCCGTTGGCCAACGATTAGCCCAAACGGCTACTTGTCTTGGCCAATGAGATCCTGCCATGTCATCTTAATAGCCCCGTCCAACGCCCTGGCTGAAACCCCCACCCAAGGGGCCACGCCGAAACCCAAGCCCACCCGGGGTGGTGCCTTGGGCGGTTGTACCCAACCCACGCCCCAACCCCCGCCCCCGGGCTGAAACCCCCGCCCAAGGGGCCACGCCGAAACCCAAGCCCACCCGGGGTGGTGACTTGGGCGTTTGTACCCAACCCACGCCATAACCCCCGCCCCATACCCCATATTCTAATATACCCTAAATTTACTGTTCATTAAGCCCATCCGAGGTGGTGACTTGGGCGTTTGTACCCAACCCACGCCACAACCCCCGCTCCCGGGCTGAAACCCCCGCCCAAGGGGCCACGCCGAAACCCAAACCCACTCGGAGTGATGACTTAGGCGTTTGTACCCAACCCACGCCACAACCCCACCCCATACCCCATACCCCATATTCTAATATACCCTAAATTCACTATTCATTCACTTTGAATTTTATCATATATGAATTCTAAATACATTGTTCCTTGGTTTTTAATTTTTTTACCGTTTATTTGGTTCAAGTAACATGTTAAATCTATTTTTTATAATATATTTAACATGTTAATTATATGGTTCTCAATTTGTATTTTTTTTATCTTTTATCAACTGTTTTTAAGAAATTTTTTATATTTGAATTTTTTTATTAAAAAGGCTTCTAGATGTATTTATTGCAAAACTTTTTTTAGAATATATTTTGACATGTTAAACTAATTTTATAAAATATTTTAACATGTTAAATTAATTTTTTTATAAAACATTTTAACATGTTAAATTAAATTTTTATATAAAAAAAAGTTTTAGAAATTTTTATTTTTGAATTTTTTTATTAAAAAAAGGCTTCTAGATGTATTTATTCCAAAACTTTTTTTAGAATATATTTTAACATGTTAAATTAAATTTTTATAAAATATTTTAACATGTTAAATTAAATTTTTATAAAACATTTGAACATGTTAAATTAAATTTTTATAAAAAAAATTAGAAATTTTTTATTTTTGAATTTTTTATTAAAAAGGCTTCTAGATGTATTTATTCCAAAACTTTTTTTAGAATATATTTTAACATGTTAAATTAAATTTTTATAAATTATTTTAACATGTTAAATTAAATTTTTATAAAACATTTTAACATGTTAAATTAAATTTTTATTAAAAAAATTAGAAATTTTTTATTTTTGAATTTTTTTATTAAAAAAGGCTTCTAGATGTATTTATTCCAAAACTTTTTTTAGAATATATTTTAACATGTTAAATTAAATTTTTATAAAATATTTTAACATGTTAAATTAAATTTTTATAAAACAGTTTTTTAGAATATATTTTAACATGTTAAATTAAATTTTTATAAAATATTTAAAATGCTAAATACATTGTTCCTTGGTTTTTAATTTTTTTACCGTTTATTTAAGTGTTTTATGCATTTTGTGAAAAAAAAACAATATATTTAACATGTTAAATATTTAAAATGCTAAATACATTGTTCCTTGGTTTTTAATTTGTTTTACCGTTTATTTGGTTAAAGTAACATGTTAAATCTAATTTTATAATATATTTAACATGTTAAATATATGGTTCTCAATTTGTAATTTTTTTTTACCTTTTATCAACTGTTTTAAAAAAAAAAAAATTATTTTGAATTTTTTTTATTAAAAAGGCTTCTAGATGTATTAAAAAGTTTCTGCGTGTATTAATATTCAAAAGCATCAAAAGAAATTTTGGAAAAAAAATGAACATGTTAAATTAATTTTCTATGATATATTTAAAATATTAAATGCATTGTTACCCAATTCTCTATTTTTTAAGTGTTCCACATTGAATGGTGAATTAGGGAACCATGTATTTCGCATGTATATATTATAAATAAAATAAATTTAACATGTTAAAATTATTTTTTCTCAAAAACTTTTAAGGTCTTTTGTATGTAAAGATGCGTGGAATCACTCTAATAAAAAAGTCATTTAAAAAAACATTTTTAAATGTTTTCAAAGCATTTTTTATTTACTTACTTTTTTAATTAAAAAAGTTTCGACGTGTATTTATATTTAAAAACTATGAAAGAAATTTTGATTTTTTAACATGTTAAGATTTTTTATGATATATTTAACATGTTAAATGTATGGTTCCCCGGTTCTCTATGTTTTAAGTGTTCCACATTGAACTCAATTCATAACATAAATCCGTTGTAAATGTTAATCAAAATAACATTCAAATTAAACCGAGTCTTTTCATAATCTTAGAAATTGAAGCCGTTACGAGATTTATGTGGGGCTTCGTTTTTATTAGTTACTAGATTTTACATCATATCAACAATTTCTAGTTTGGGCCTATTGACTAAATTGTAATCCAATGATGCATACCCTCTAGCTGTAAATGAGCCTGCATGTTCAAATGAAAGCGCATTTGTGAAACTAAATGCAAGCTCATTGAACGCTCTCAAAGATGAGAAAGTAACCTTGTTAGCCTACTATAACAATATACGCAAGCCTACTCGCTAATTATATAGTTGACCCACATATGATGCAATTAATGGATTTATAATGCATTATAGGTTACAAAAATCAATGCACATAGTACAATGTCTTGATGCAGCGGTCACAAGAAAACAAATAATATAGAAAGTAATACTTCTGGTAGGCTACATAGATGAAGTTCCAAGTCGAAAAATGTATTGATTTTATATCTCATGGCCATAAGTATTCTCATTTTTTAAGTCTATGGAACACTATAATCATCATTCATCTAATTTGCAGTCGTTGGAGTTTCCGCTGCTAGAGATTAGCACCGCTTCCATCAACATTACAAGCCTAAAGTACATCAAGGCGTCAATATTACAAGCCTAAACATGACTGCAATTCACTCAGTTGATTTCAAACTCAAGACACAAACAATCAACACACCTTTTCTTTAGATATAAAATTAACTACCACCAAAATGTATTCAGAAAAAAAAAGGGCAAACTGAAGAGTCGTTCATTAGTAAATTTACAATTACCTTTCGATATTGTAGAGTCGTTGGAGTTTTCACTTTTCCCTCTTGAAAGTAACCTGACTGCAAAATTTGAAATCAAAATTAGATGCACGAGTCAGCAACCAACGAAGCACACAATTAAAAACTGAAATCACTCCAGGCTAACGAAGCAGAGTAGAAAAAGTATGAATCAGTCTACATACCTCAACACTGCTGCCGTGAATTTCAAGTAGGATGACTTATTGTAAGCCATCGATGCCTTTAGTGATCTCCGCATATTTGTTCTTGGTTGTTAACATCTTCCTGAACTATCATAATTATGTGTACGATCTTGATCTTTTGAGTTGATTTGAATAAACAACGAAACCCTCCACCTCCACCTCCACCCCAAACCACCACCGCTCCGTCGTGACCGGCGAACGGAACATCTCGGATCCTCTTTCTTCCTTGTCGCTTCTCTTCTCTCTCTCTCTCTCTCTCTCTCTCTCTTGCTTTAACAACTTCCACCTTTCGCCGCTAAAAGAACAATCCTGATATTACACGTCAAAGCCATGCGTAAGCCTTGTGTCAAAGTACAATCATAACCTAAGCACATACAACAAAGATATTATGTATAAACAAAGCAAGATACTTTTATTAATCACCAAATTATGTACATATCTTCTTCTAGCTAGCAGCTAGAAAGACAGATTACCTTACACCCAAAAACACTCCTCACCTAGACAGTTACACTTTCATATTTTAAAAATTAAAATTATGCTACTCCTTCCAACCTAATTCTTGTCGCCTATCTTAGCTCTTGATCCACATCAACGTCATGGCTTATGCAACTGCAAAGATCCCGTCCACCACAACTGTTTCGCCCGAGAAAATTAGATCATTTCGGCTTTTCCAAAATGCTCCAACATACCACCAACACAATCATTTGTAAAACTTTCTACTTTACGAAAGACATCAACTTCTTTTTCTTTGAACCTTTCAGTTTATTTCACAATTTTTAAAGTCAAATTTGACTTTTAAGGTTGGGAAACAGATTTATCTCCAAACACATTTAAGAACAGTGTTCAGTTAAACAAATGAGGTTACTTAAAATCACATAGAACGTTCTATGTGATTTTAAGTCAAATTTGTTTTACATGTTAAATACTAATTGTCTGTACTAAATTGCTTTACATGTTAAACATAATGTTTTATAACCAGAAACCCAAATTTATAGCAAAACAACCACATTTATGCAAAAAAAAACGACTGGTAATTTCAAAATCAGACTACATAATACAATCAGAATTCAAAGAAACCCTAAATTGTGCAATGAAAAACATACTCACACCTAGAAGAAGATGAATTAGAAGAGATCAACGAAGAGATCCATAAAAAATCTATAGCCTACGTCATGTTAATCGCACCGTTTTTGATTTTATGTTGGGAGGTACGATCGATTAGAAAAGCAATCACGATATTCATCGGTTTGGAACCAACAGTGACCGAAAATATAAGCTCCAAAACCTCTACACAGTGTGTAATCTGTCGATTAAATCAATAAGGTGGAGGAGAGGTGACGGCGACTCGGCGAGAGGTGGTGGTGGCGGTTGCGGTGGGGAGGGCGGAGGTGATAGGGCGGTGTAAAGGTTGGAAGTCTGGAAGATGGTGAATAGATTTAGTTGAATCTATTGACTAAAATGCCCTCCCGTGTCTTTTTTAGTGAAAAACAATGGATTAAATCACAGCCATTGATCGATTTGATCTAAGGGTTTCTAAGGGGGTTCCCCGGTTCCCCACTTTTTTGGTGTTCCCCAATGAACCTCACACTATATATATATATATATATATATATATAGGGTAGGGTTCATGAGTGAACAATGATTTATTTGTGAACAAAATGAACTTATCCTAACCATTGATTTTGTAGATCTAGATTTTTTCTTTAGTGGCAAGATTGTAATTATATTTTGTAACTTACATGTATTTTAATAGACACAAGGGTATAATTGTATATTTCTATCTTCATCTAATTAATTAATTTTTTCTCTCTCCTGATTTCTCTTTCCAATTAAAAGAATATTTAATTACATTCTTTATATTTTTTTCTCTCACATATTACCTAACTTAATATTACATAATTTAAAAAAAAACAAACATTATCAAATATTGTTCCATCTAGAACACAATTAAAAATATTTAATTACATTCTCTATACATATATGTATTGGATCAATGTTTGATGAAAAGATGTATAGTGGAAACAATATATAGTAATACACAAGTGTATAAGTCTGGGATATGTACTTGAATAATGCACAGGTGTATACGTCTGGTATATACCGACCCGTATACACATATGTACATGAATAATACACAAGTGTATAAATCTGGTTTATAGCGACCCGTGGAAACAAGATGTAATAATACACAAGTGTATAAATCTTGTATATACTAACATGTATACACATATGTTAAAAAACAATTTAAATAGGTTTAATATTTAATTTTAGAAGGAACATAACAATTTATATAAAAAGATTAGCCATTCAATCTCTTATAATTAATAATTAAAATAATAGAGAAATAATTAAACATGAGAGAGAGAGAGAGAGAGATAGAGAGTTAAGAGAGGAGAAAATTAAGGGATTATAATTAAAAGTATTTGGCTAATGTCAATCTTACCCTTTTTAATCTAAAAAATGATCAAGGGTAAAGATTAGTTCACTTAGTTCATTCTCAAAAAGTTGTTCATGATCCTAATCCTATATATATATATATATATATATATATATATATATATATATATATATATATATATATATATATAGTAATTGAATAATGGCATAAAATGCAACCAGCTTTCGTCTGATTCTTGTTTAGAAAAACCAACAACGTGTCAAAATAAATAAATAGGTCTGATTTAAGTTAAAGAAAATTATATGTGCCCCCTAATAAATCCTTCCTACAACAAGATAGTGATGTAGATTAGGAAATGGGATATGAAATTGGACCTGTTGATTCACACAGAATACCAGGAACAATTCTTCCAAAATTCGTTGATTCTTGTGGAATACCGAAAATTGGGGGTTTCACACTCAAGACACTCACAAGTGAATTGGGAGAAAAAAATGACTTTTCATTAAACTCAAAACTGATTATCTTCCTCCCATTACATCCATATAAATAACAACGTAAATTCAAAACGGGCCTCAAAACACACTTGGGCCAAAAGCTAGAACCAAATAAAAGTCCACGAAAAGCACTAAAAAACATAAGCGTTTTTGGGCCTGAACGTTGACCCAAACCACCTACGGTCGTTTGTAGAAAGATGGGCTTCGTTCTCACGATCGTATCGCCTGGTCACACGCCCAAAACGGACACCTGTAGCCCAAGTTAGAGCCATTTTAGTGAAGCCCCTTTTGTCACACGATCTTGGGCCTCTAAATACAAGATGGTCCGTTTCTCAACACTTGGGCCTGCATCAGATAGTTACAACCTCATCCACTCCATTGATTCTGATGGAGTGTCAATATCTTGTATTAACATGGTCAAAAGTTACTGTCACGGTAACATTTTGATTGGTCACTGATCAAATTACGTACCTTAGATGGAAGTTTATGAAAGTTGATTACCTTAATGAGATATTTATAAAACCTTGAAGGGTTTTTTTTTTTTTTTTTTTTCTTTCTGTCTAAAACAGAAACTCGACCAAAGCTGATAACTTTTATTATACAATTAGCCCTAAAATAATGGATGCAACTGCAAAAGGAACATAATTAACATCTCATGAGAAGTTTTATATATTGTAGGGGGAGTTAAAATTAAAGGATTTTGATATTATAAAGGAGGCTGGAGGTATCGGTAGGGAATTAATAAAGAGTTATACAGTCAATGTGAAGAATAACACACTCAAGATTCAACTTTACTGGGCTGGCAAAGGCAAACCTAACTCTCCACTTACAGAAACCAATGGTCCGATTATATCAGCTATATCAGTTGACTTGAGTAAGTAATTTTTTCATTGGAATAACTTTGTTAAATAGTAACCAAGTTTTAGGAGTGTTTCAATATTTTGATACCAAATCAACAAGAACAATTATTATGGAATAAAATATTTAATTAGAGTCTAAAGAGATAATTCAATTACGTTACCAGTTTGCCAAAATTAAACATGTGTATTATTACATTATTACCCCTATTAATTATTTCTCTTTATTATATTTTAATCAAATAATTACTAAATTAAATCTCATCATCTAACAAATGAATGGTCAAGATCTGTTCACTTTGTTCACAAGTTACTCCTTGTTCACTCTAAAACCCTACCCTATATATAATGTATATCGTACATTACGGCTTAACGTACTTCACGTACGACAACGTGCGTGATTTGTTCTATAACATGCGTTATTAATGTTTTCAATATGCGTGATTATTGTGTTTCAACATGCGTGATTTTGGATTTTTGAGTTATAACATGCGTGATTTTATAATGAACGTGCGTAATTACCTGTCGTACATGATGTACGTTAAGCCGTAATGTACGTTAACCTTCCTCTATATATATATATATACACACACATGAGGAAGGTTAACGTACAATAGCTCCTTAACGTGCGACCATATGCGAATTAAATACACATGTTCTTTTGTCCTTAACGTTCGACGATATGTGAATTAATTACGCATGTTGATTTGTAAATTATGCACGTTATAAATTTCAAACCCTAATTACGCATGAAGAAGAATCACGCATGGTCAAAACACAAATCACGCATAGGTTGGCTTTTACCCTGATTACGCCGTTGCACGTTAAGAGACTTTTGTATTTTAAACTTTCTATATATATAAATATAGACAAAAGGTCAAATATAAATAACTTTAACGTACAAAACGTACGAAATGAAGGTTTTGCTAAAAAAAACGCGGTGGTATTTTCGTAATTATTACTAACTATCAAAATTACTCTACAAATGATATTGTAGTTTAGTTTTTAGCATTTAGTTTGGGTGGTGTGAGGGTTAGTTTTTTTATTTATTTTTTTTTTTTGGGGGGGGGGGTGGTGTGTTAGGTTTATTGGGGTTTTTTTGGTGACGTATAATATTTTGATCAAAATTACTCTACAAGAACATTTTACAAAATTACTGTACGAGATCAAAAATACTCTAAAACATCATTTGTAGAGTAATTCTGATAATTACCCTACAAGCAAATAATTACGAAAGTACCATCGCGGTTTTTTTTTTTTTTTTTTTTTTTTTTTTTTTGCCTTTTTCATGCTATTCGTACGTTTAGTATGTTAAAGTTATTTGTACGGAAACTTTACTCTATAAATATAATGATGGAAAAAAGTTTAAATACTATGAAATTGGTCATTTTTAGTCTATAAATATAATGGAAAAAAAAGTTTAAATACTATGGAATTGGTCATTTTTAGTTCTAAACATGTTTACACATAATCCAATTCATATATGATAATAGAAGAACTGAATGAACAGTTCTTGATATATATTATTATTATTATTATTATTATTATTATTATTATTTATGAATAGTACTTTTGATATTATAATAAAATACATATATGGTTTTGTTCGGTATCGGTACAAAAAGGTAAAAATCGATACCAGCCTGATATAGAAACTGCCAAAAGTCGGTACCGAATTGATATTGAAAATCTTTTAGTTCGGGAATTTCGGTACTGCTACCCGGTACCATTTGCTCATACTTGATCACGGGTGTCGTAGATTTTCTTCAACTTTTAATGATTTTTTTTTTTAGTTTCAAGGGTAGGGATGAGCTCGGTGCTAACCGATACCAAATCGATACTGGTACCGAAAATACCAGTTACGGTACCTGTATATGAACGTAAAAATCGGTACCAGGAACGCCAAAAGTCGGTACCGAATTGGTACTTAACATCTTTTGGTTCGGGAAATTCGGTACCGGTACGCAGTATCGTTTGCTTATATTTGACCACGGATTTCATACGAAAAACATCATTACCATACAACTTATTTATTGATTTTCTTTCGGTTATCTTTTAGTGTTTTTTTCTACATTTTCTTTTTATCTTGTCAACAGTTACTTGCGTAACACACTCGTAGTGATTTCAAAACACATGTAAACACAGACTAAATAATAAAAGAAGTTCGCCGCAACACGGCGACAGTGGTAAACCTAATTCTAGTAAAAAAAAATTGAAGTGTATATCTGCCAACAACTAAATTCAATTTAAAAAAATGAACGTGGTTTACAAAAATGTATTTACCTATTAAATAAAATAAATCTTTTTTATGTGTTTACCTGCTAATAAATCGTTTACGTAATGTTAACAAATATATGGATTACAAATATGTGTTTACTAAGTTAAAACCACGTGTTACACGCGTTGATTAAATATAATTTTACATATTAAGTAATAAAAAAAGTTTATATCTTAAAAAAACTGTGTATTGCACATCTTGAATAACTTTGTATTGCATATGTTGAATAAAATGTAAGTTAATCGGTTAACACATATATTCATCAAAACATGTCTTTAAAGACATTGGCGAAGCCCCCCCCCCCTCTCAATTTTCGCGAAACGGGGGGGGGGGGCAAAGTATATACCTATACGAAAATACTATTCATAACACTACGCATCGAAAAGTTAGGGGGGTCGCCCCTAAGGGCGTTATGGGGCGATTAATAGATTTTAGTTATCGTTAAAGCTCTTTCTTTTAAGACCGCCCGCAATGGGCGCGTTTAAAAAAAAATCAAAAAAACGCCACAAAACGCCGGGGCACCGCCCCTGAGGGCGTTATGGGGCGATTTCAGGCACAAATTGATCACCGGCGTTTTTTAAAAAACGCCTAAATTTGCATTGGGGGTCGAGTTGAACGTTGGGCAACGGTTAGTTTGTTTATTTTTTTTAATCCAATATAAAGCACTATAAAATACCCACTACTTCATCTTTTTATTAAGAGTTAACTGCCATTTTCGTCCCTGTGGTTTGGTCACTTTGGCCATTTCAGTCCATTTTTTAAAAATGCGCCATTTTCCTCCCCGACGTTCTGGAAAGGTGCCATTTCAGTCCAAAAATCATAACCCAGTTAAGTCGGTTTGTTAATAAGGACTGATTGTGTAAATTTGTAACATAAAGGACCATTTAAGTAAAATGTATAAATATTAATACAGTTATAAAATATATAATATATATAATGTATACATATATATATACAGATCAGACGAGAGAGGGAGAGGGTGAACCAGAGCCGGAACCGGAGCTCCGGTGGTCACCACCGCCGCCGCCGGAACCACCACCATCAACGTCATCATCGTCATCATCTGTTATCGTTGTCATCATCTTCTTCACCGTTCAACGCCGTACATCATCTTCATCTCCAGTCATCATCTCTATTTTTCTCCGTCATCATCCTCACCGTTCAACCTCGTCGTTCTTCGTCTCGGTCTGTATCTCCATCATTCATCGTCTCACCACTGAGTCCTCTGATCACGTCCGACCACCGTATCACCGGCGAACCATCATCTGTTATCATTGTCATCATCTTCTTCACCGTTCTCTGCCAATCATAATCATCTCCGACGACCTTCAAAAATTAAACGAACAGTCGGAACAGACCTGATGTTATGTTCTGACTTCTGAAAGTCTGAATTCTGGAACTTCTAAAATCGGAAATTCAATCAGATTAATTTATCAGAATCAAAGTTTCACAATAATGCAATATGATGATGATGAAATTGGAAATTCAATCATGAAATCAAAGTTTCAAAACTCAATAGATTAACAGACCTGTGTTGAGTGACTGAGTGTGTTCGACTGTTCGTTCCCAGCAATCCAGAATGGCAGAATCGCCTTCAATCGAATTGACCTTCAAACGTTCAATCGTCCTTCACTCCTTCAATCGTTATGCACTTCTGCCGTCTGCGCGTGAATACTTCAATCGTCGTTTCAGTTTCCAGGCTCCACGTCTACGCCTGATTTACTCCGGTCACCGGAGTAGAGAGGTAAAGGTGATGGTGGTGGTCTGATGATGAAGGTCTGATGATGAAGATCGCGATGATGATGATGAAGGTCGATGATGATGACGATGATGATGTTGATGGTGGTGGTTCCGGCGGCGGCGGTGGTGACCACCGGAACTCCGGTTCCGACGGCGGTGGTGGTGAACACCGGAGCTCCAGTTCTGGCGGTGGTGGTGAATATGCAGGTATACATTATATATATATGTTATATATTTTATAATTATATTAATATTTATACATTTTACTTAAATGGTCCTTTATGTTACAAATTTACACAATTAGTCCTTATTTACAAACCGACTTAACTGGGTTATGATTTTTGGACTGAAATAGCACCTTTCCAGAACGTCGGGGAGGAAAATGGCGCATTTTTGAAAAATGGACTGAAATGGCTAAAGTGACCAAACCACAGGGACGAAAATGGCAGTTAACTCTTTTATTAAAAAACTCTCACATAACATCAAACTTTGTCTCCACTACTTCTACAATTTATAAAAAATATGAACCCATTCCGACCCCCATTTGGTGTCCCCTCAAGACCCGTGAACCTGAACACAAGCCAACCGCAACAACCCTTTATTTTTAGTAGTGTAATTTTTTTTTTGGAAAATTGGTTTTTAATAAACCAACCTTTGTCCCGTTGGTAAATAATAATCTTACTTACGTAATTGGTATACAATAATTCTACCTATCAACATGTTGGTTCTTAATGAACTTCCGTTAATTATTTTTAACTGAAGTTAGTTTTTAAGTTTTATTTATTACACAAACAGTCCCTGTAGTTGTAATTTACTAGTTTTAAAGTCAAGGGCGATGTAATTAAATTTTATATATACATATGTGTACTAGTTCCAGATTTATCACAAACATCACTCGAAAATCCTCCTTTTCCTCGATTTTGATTTCCGATGTAAACAACTACCATTGCCACCGCCGTGGGAGTTCTCCGACGGATCAAGTAAACGACCACCAAAATTGGAATTTCAGGTATCAAACTACTCGGTTTTGGTCAGTGATTAAAAGCCCCAAACAAATTTCTATCACTCTTGATTCTTTCGACCGATTTGGGGGCGGGTTCCAATCTAGGGTTCATATGGGGAATTAAAGTGTTGACAACTTAAAACTAGTAATTGTTCTTGAGGTTTTTTGTTTATAAAATAGTTAAAACTAGTAAATTACAACTATAGGGACTGTTTGTGTAATAAATAAAACTTAAAAACTAACTTCAGTTAAAAAAATTAACAAAAGTTCATTGAGTACCAACATGTTGATAGGTAGGATTGTTGTATACCAATTAAGTAGGCAAGATTATTATTTACCAACGGGACAAATGTTGGTTTATTAAAAACCAATTTTCCATTTTTTTTAAATTAATGAAGTATTTTTAGTTTTAAATTTAAAAAAATAAATAATTGTGTAATGATTGCATGGGCGTTATTGGCATTATTCCCACTACGACATTTTTGCAATAACGCCCAATAATGCCCCCATGCTGACTGGACTGCCAAATCGCAAAAAACGCCCCATAATGGGGGCATTATTGAGCTAACCACTACACATGGTCTAACATATAATACTAATAATAATCTATATTAAAAGATAAGAACAGGATTAGTGATATTTATGTATTAATTATTAAAAATAAATAAAATAAAATATAAGTAAAATTTTGAGATTGAAGAAGGAAAGACATGTAACATTAATTAAAAACAATTGTAATATTATATACCTAGTAATATAAAAGTTGTGTCTTTAAATATATGTAGATTGAATGGGGTGAATAACATATAATGTAATCTCTTAATACTTTTCTTACTTTCCAAGCACATTACATATTTGAATTTTGAAATCACTCGTAAAGATAATTATCATCATTAATTTTTGTTTTTTAATCTATACTATATAATAAAAGAAACCATTTTAGGGACACTTGTCATCATATTAGCCAATCTCTTATAGATAATTATAATTTTAGTTTAATCTCTCTTCTAATCTTACTAATATAGATAATCCTTTTACTAAATATTATTTATTTTAATAATTTATATTATAGATAATCTTTCTACGAAATAAGTAAATATTATTGTACCGTGTAATTCAGCCGATACCTGTTATCTTTCTTCGATGTACACACAACAACAAATCAACAACCAGAAAAAACTACAACTTTAAACTAATTACGTCATCTTTTTTGCAACTACAAACTACATCTTTGATTTGAAGACCTCATCTTTTCTATCGCAATACAAAATTAATCAAGAACTGAAACTCAAATAAAAAACGAATTCTTAAAAATACACATTTATTAGTTTAATATCTTAAGAATAATTATTATTTAGTTTAATCTCCTTCTTATTTATAATTTATAATATTATTTATTTGAATTAATTATATTTAAACGTTTTGTTTTGTTTGGTATCAAATAGATTTTACAAAACTTAAAATAAAATTAACTAATATTATTTATCATTTATACATTTACGGAGTTTTCAATAAAGGGTTAAATTTATTGAGACTTCGTTAACAAATTTTGCAACAGCAGAATAATCTATTTTTATCACGAAAACCAAACTTTGTATTAATATATTAAATATTTTTATTTTCACTATACAAAATTACATTTACTCGACCCACGTAATACATGAGGTTTTTAAGATATAACTTTTTATTATTTGATATACAAAATTAGATTTATTCAATGCGTACCATACATGAGGTTTTTTAAAGATATATATTTTTTATTATTTAGTACCCTATGGTTTGAATTATTTTGTCAGTTTAGTACATAGGTTTTATAATACACAGGGTTTATACTGATATAATACGATATAACTTTTTATTGATTGGTATATAAAATTAAATGTGTTCAACCTATACAATACATGAGGTTTTTAAAAATGTAACTTTTTTTCATTACTTAATATATAACATTAAATTACTCAACCCATACAATACACGGGGTTCTTAAAGATATATCTTTTTTATTATTTAATATATAAAATTATATTTATTCAACCCATGTAATAAACGAGATTTTTAAAGATATATTATTTAATTATTTGGTATATAAAATTACATTTATTCAACCCGTACAATAAATGAGGTTTTTAAAGATATATTATTTTTATTATTTAGTATATAAAATTTATTTATTTAATCCGTGTAATACACGGGGTTATAACCTAGTATTATAACTAGCATAATTTAGACCTTGATATAAGTTTATTTAGTATGCTAATAATTAATTTCATATTTAAAATTTGTTTTACGTAGGTATTTTAGTTTCTGATTTTTTATGAAGTGATTTCGTTAATGATTATAGAGCCCAAAACAATTTCGTATAGTAACAATATTGTCACCATTATATGTTTTTGAGTAAAATGCAAAAATGGTCTTTGAGTTTAGGCCACTTTTGCCACTTTAGTCCAAAAATAAAACATTTTATATCTAGTTCCCTCGGGTTTCATTTTTATTGCCATTTTCATTCGATTGGCAAACTAAGTTAGAATTTTCTGTTAACTTCTCCCCCTTTTGTCGGTTCCCTCATTTAAATGAAGGGTATAATCATCATTATATGCCATAATATATTCTAATTAAATGAGGAAAACCACAAAAAGGGTAGAAGTTAACAAAAAGTTCTAACCCAGTTTGTCAATTAGATGAAAATGACAACAAAAATTAAACCTCACTCGAATGCAAAAGCTTTCATTTTTGGACTGAAGTGGCAAAAGAGACCTAAACTTAGGGTCCCTTTTGGTATTTTACCCTAAATTTTTGGATTTATATTCATGTTTGTATTTAACTTCAAATAAAATGAATTTATTTAATTAATTTAAAGATAATTTTATATGAAGTTAATAGATTATTTTTAAATACCTTTGAACATTTATAGAAAAAAGATTCTTTGTTATATCCTTATCATTAATTAATATCTAAATATAATAATTATCTTTAATTTAATCATTTGAGAAGAAAATATAATTGAGAAGAAAAAGAACAAAGGGTAATTTTGTAAAAGGATTAAATAGTTTTTCACTTATCTCATTTATTATCATTTTTGACTAATTAATTAGTCATAAAAACTATTATCCTCCATGCTAACTTTTTTTCTTACACACATCAAAATGATCCTACATATTTCGAAATTCATCCTACAAGTTGATATTTATCCTACACAACCCGTAATTTATCCTACACAACTCGTAATTTATCCTACACTTTAAATTATCTTATTTTGTTTTGAAAAAATATATATTTTAATGATAAGTTACAAATTATTTAATATAGTTAGCTATTAAAGAGGAAGACTATAAATTAATGACCTATGTAGATTTACCAATGTACCCTTAAAGTAACATTAATACTTATATTAAATGAAGTAAAATAAAACATTGTTATTGGTTGAAATTTCTTCTTTTTTCTTCTTGCAAAAAATTTCTTCTCGTTTGAACTCTCCACAATTTAATATAATGATTATCTTTAATTATAAAAAAATAAATATTTATAATTAGGTAGGAGAGAGAGGCGGGAAAACAATAAAATAGAAAGTTTAAATGAATATGTCCTTCATAGGGTTCTTTTATATATCTATAGACTAGTAATAAAAAATGAACGTCGCTTACAAATATGTGTTTACACATATAGGGCGATGTTCGGCTAGAAAGTCAATTTTTCCTTTAAAGTGTACAAAGTCGTAAAACACCACAATTTCAGCTATAAAACACACTCAAAAGCCCCGAATAATAAAGTGAAGATCACTAAAACACAATATCTAAACCCTAATAGTCGATAAAGACTTCAAACACACTATCGTCGAACTACGAATATAAAACACAACATGATAATCAACATAAAACACCCTAATGTTAGTCATTCGATAATCGAAGCCTTATCATCCAAAACACAACACTAAACCCACAAATATGCCGTTTTAGTAATCTTCACTTTGTTATTTGTGGGTTTTCAGTATGTTTTAAGGTTTACATTATGCTATATATATATGTATATATAGGGTAGGGATAGTGTACATTAATTCAAAAGTGTGAGAAGGGTGAGAAGTGTTTTAAACCATTAGATCTTTGATCTAATGATTGAGATCAATAGGGACCAAATTATAAATTGTGTTTTAATTATTTGGACTGGTTTGAAAATTGTATGGGTAATAGTGTCTTTGTATATGTTTCAAATTAGGTAACCTTTCCTAAATTCTAGCTATTCACTCCTAAATTCTAGCGATTCAATTTTAAACTTATTCTAAAATTCAGACATTCTAAAAAATCCAGAAATATGTAACTGCTAAAAGAAATATATAACACTATACATCCATCATATAATATAACACTATATAGCACCATATAACACCGTATAACACTATGTAATACCATATAACACCATATAACACTATGTAACACTATATCAGACTATATAACAATATATAAATTATAGATCTATCATAGACATGCTATGAGAAAATTATAAAAATATAACACTATATAACACTATATAACTCTAAATAACATTATGTAAACACCATATAAAACCATATAACACAATATAACACTATATAATACCAAAAAACACTATATAACACCTTATAACACTATGTAACACTATATGAAAATATGTAACACTATACAGTTCTGAACGAGATGACACAAATTCGTAGATTAATTCTTAATTCGTATTCCTATAATTAATGGTGGCGGTTATGGAAGGTTATCAATTAATTAAATCAGTAAGAAAATTACCTTTTTACCCTTTTAATTAATTTAGATTGAGGACGCATGCCATCTCCACAATATTTCTCACACTTCTCACAGTTTTGAATTAATATACAAAATCTTCAACCTATATATATATATATATATATATATATATATAGGATAAGGATCATGTGAGAAGTGATAGGCTAGTTGAGAAACTTGAGAAGCATTCTGGACCACACATTTTTCTAAGGCTTTCGTAATATACACATATGTATAGTTTAAAATTGACTATATACATATATGTATATTGAGTTATACACATATGTATATAGTCAATTTTAAACTATACATATGTGTATATTACGAAAGGCTTAGAAAAATGTGTGGTCCAGAATGCTTCTCAAGTTTCTCATATAGGGTGGACTTCTCTTAGGATACCTACCCTATATATATATATATATATATATGCGCTTTTTTATTTTATTCGTCTCGTTTATTAATTAAATTATGGCAACATGTTTAATAACAATAAAAAAATAAATGCCACCTAGGATAGTTTACCTGCTATTTATAGGATTAGCACATCAAATAAATTTTAATGAGTTAATAAGCATAATTTTTTTTATAAGTAACAAAATTGAAACACTCCTAAAACTTGGTTACCTTTTTATAAGTAACCAAATTGGAACATTTCTAAAACTTGGTTACCATTTTATGAAATGTTCCCTTTTTTCATTTATTAAATTTGTTTTGCATGAGTTTCTTGTCTCTAACCTTAGAGATAGCATACATCAACCAAACACATGTAGAGGGATATGTATTTTCACTTTTGAGGTCAAAATTACTATGCCTTTGAACCCCATTGTTCATTTCGCACATATGTGTTAGGAATTCGGATATTCATCAACATACAAACACCAACAAATTGCAAGAGAAAAATAAAACAAAGATGACATGCGAGATTTATGTGGTTCGGTCGGATGCCTACGTGCACGGGCTGCAACCAGAGTAATTCTTTTATTGCTCTGCCACACTCGTGATGAGGATGTTACAAGCACAATGCATATATATAAAGATTACATTACGGTTTCTAACTTAATGAATGATAAAAAAATAAACGGGCCTAAATAAAAGAGATCTGCATCAAGCCCAAAACACTAGTCTTTCTTGTCTTCATTAAAACCAGGCCGAAATCAAGACTCCAAAACCCAACAATCTCCCACTTGGAGGCTTGATAATCTTCAAACTACCATCCGTTGTGAACTTGTACCTCTTGTAATCTTCAAACTGCCATCCGTTAACCTAAAGGCCCATTGAAGCTCCTCCAAGCTCCAACATATCAGTCATGCCAGAAACTGCCACTGACTCAACCTCAATCCCTAGCGGCTCCCACTCACACGAATTGCCAGATCCTAGAACACCTTGAGAACAAACACTCTCCATATTCATCAAGTAATCCACTGGAGAGATTTTATCAGCTGGAACAGTGGTTCTCCTAACCCATTTCCATCTAGGAACTTTGACTAAAACACAACACGTGATCCTACTGCCATGAACACCTCCAACTAATCTAGTTGAACCTTTTCTCGTTTGTTTATCCTAAATCTGACCTGTGACTCTAGGTTTCTCACTTGCAAAGACAATCTTTTTCTTCCCACGAGATTCTATGAACCTGACTTTGTCTTCTTCTGAATTAGGATGGTCTCTCCCTTAACTAACCATGTAAAGCGAATCTCTCCTTCTTCTTCTATCGATCACAATATTTCCCTTAAAAACTTTATTTCCTGTTCCCGAATTTAATCTCATGCCCCAGATCATCCAACTGCCTAACATAAATCAACCGTTTTTTCAAGCTTGGAATCACTTTGACATCCTTTAAAGTCCATGAACTGGCTGAAGTTACTAAATCTATGTCACCCATGCCCGTAACATCAAGAACATCATTGTTCCCTAGTTTTACCTTACCAAAATCACCTTGCTTCAAATTCTACAATGCTTCACCGTTGTGTGTAGCATGAAATGAAGCACCATGATCCATGACTCAGGGATCCACACTACAAATCAAAGCTTCATCATCTGAGTGGCTTACTGTAGCGCGTTAACTTCTTTCCTTTCTTTTGGACATTGATTCCTGAAATGTCCAATCTTTTTGCAGTTCCAACAGGTTACATCATTCTGAGCCCTAGACTGACTCCTCTATCTGTTTTTGCTCCCCTACTTCTGTTATTCTTTCTTCCTCTACCAACATGCATTAATTCACCCGATGATCCACTTGAATTTCTTCGTCTGACGCCATCACCCAGAAAAAGATCCCGAATCCCAATAAAAGTGAACTCGTTGGTAGAACTAGTAATCGCTGTAAAAGTTCCTGATCAACTATCTAGCAATGATAATAACAATAGTAGAGCCTGAACCTCATCCTCGAGTTTGATGTCAACTGACCTAAGTCTTGACAAAATCGGGTTCAAGTTGTTGATGTGTACTATATGTGTTCTTCTTTCACCGACGTGTTCACTAGTTCACGTTTCTGGAAAACCTAAATAGCTTCCGAAGGCTTCTCATACATATCAGAAAGTGCATCCATAATCCCAAGCACTGTGGTTTTGAACGCAACATCATTTGTTAATGACAATCTATTAACTGCCTTGGCTTTCTTATCCAAAGTCTTCCACTCGTCTAATTTTATCTTATTCGTTTTTTCACCTAACACGATGTCCAAATCTTTCTGAACCAGCAAATCCTCCATTTGCATTTTCTACCAACCAAAGTCTTTTCCATCAAACTTCTCAATCTGAAGTTTACCGCTCTCATCCATTATATCTCAAACTATAATACTGTTTACAAATCAAGTCAAGACTGAAGGTAATGTTCAAACACAGCAATGACCGACAGCCTGAAGTTATCATAGTTAGAAAATATCTCGGACAAACAAAATAACCACAATTATCAAATCACATGGCTAAATTGCCAAACCAAAAAAACAAATCAATAACCAGACCAAGAACAATCAACCAATAATGCTAATCAGAAAATTGAAACAAGGAACAAAACAAGATGGCATTTTATGCTTCTTTCTGATCACAAGCGGCTACTTTTTTTCTTACCCATGGTATGATGGCACACACAAGAAGATAAAAAATAGAACTCCTAATTTGTGGTTGGTCTCTTTTTTCCTTTGTCTTCTCCGGCCGAAAAACAACACAACAAGAATTAATTGTTGTTGACTTTTTGGAATCCTTGCCTTACAATTGGATGAATCAATTAAAGCAAAACAACTTTTATTATTTTTGGTTCTTTTCTTCTGCAGATGGCGGTAAGGGTTTAGGGGTATAGGATCATATACAAACAGGTATTTTAAGAACCAACAGGTTAATTACATGTGTCCTCGATTAAAAAAATTGGTTTCAGGGTATTTTAGACCTTTTATACCCTTTTATTTATATCTAATTAAAAACAATAATTAAATTATCCCTAAATTCATACTAGATTAATTCAAATCCTAATATCCTAATCTATTCTTCATCATCGAATCAGCATCGTAATCAGCATCATCAACACTGTAAGCAACATCATCCGCAGCATCGTAATCAACATCATTGTCAACACCGTAATCAACATCTTAATCAGCACGGTAACACCACCGTCAACACATCCAACGGTAACATCCCACACCACCACCGTTAGCACATCTCGTAATCAGCATAACACTGTAATCAACACATTAATCAACACCATAATTAGCACAATTCCATGTTTTTTTTTTAATTTTGTAAACAACAGATACTATTACATAACTAGCACAATTTCATTTTTTGTTTAATTTTATAAACATCACATAATGTTACATACTAGCATAATTTTTTGTTTTTGTTTTAATTTTGTAAATAGCACATATTATTACATAACTGGTAGAAAACAAGTTTATTCCAAATAGGTTTCCAATAACAACATAAGGAAAAAATCGCAAGACATAAGAATTACACAACAAAATAAGAACTTATGTATAGATTTAAAATCAACACAACAGATTTTTCTTATTTACACATTCCAATTAGATAACTAGCACAATTATAAAACACCTTTTAGTAACTTTTTTAAAAGTCATTGTTATAAATATAAAAATGGTACCAATATGGTGGTACTCATATTAAAGATAAACAATACTTGATTTTGTGTTTATTTTATTTTTTTCAATGAAGTATATAAAAATTATTTTAGTTTAAAAAACTTGACGGAATTAGCATTTAATGAGAAATGACTAAATGACTAAAATACCCCTAACTTGATAGTATTAATTATAGGGGTTTTATTTGTAATCAATACCAACCCCCTAGATTTAAGCTATTAATGGCTCAAATCTGTTCTTATGGTTATTATAGTTAGCAATAGAATCTCAATTCTCACGAATGGCATGACAACCCAAGGGTTTCTGCCTTTATTTCTTTTTGTGATGAATTTCAAAGTCTTGATTGAAATATTTTTTATTATGCCCAACTGCCAAAATAAAAAAATATAATAATCGATCTATCTTTTGCGTTGTGTTTCACGAGCCTAAGCTCTAATAGCACTTGTTAGGGATTCGCGTATTGATCAACACACACAAACACGAACAAACTGCAAGAGAAAAATAAAATGGAAATGACACGCGAGATTTACGTGGTTCAGTCGGCTGACCTATGTCCACGAGCTGCAAGCATGGTATCTTTTATTGCTCTGCCTCACTCGTGATGAGGATGTTACAAGTACAATAAGTATATATAGATATTAGCTTAGGGTTTCTAACTTAATGAACCATAAAAAATATCCGGGCCTAAATAAAAGAGAAAAACACTAGTCTTTCTTGATTTCATTAAAACTAAACAATCTAATCTCCTGCCAATATATGATCACTCTTACAACAAAAAGATAGACTTATGTTGTTATATATGCATGCTTTGATTTTTGAGGTCAAAGTTAGTTTCTTCATTTGAAAGTTAATTAAGCGAAGATAATGATTTTGTAAACACTGTGCTCATTTCCAAGGAAAAGGTTCAAATACATATCCTCTTTTAATTTGTCTTTCTGAAATTTATCAAAGTGTTGAGTGTCATTGAATTCATTCAAAAGAGTGTACAATGTTTAAACATCACTTAAGTGTTGCCTTCATTACCTTGTTTTGTACAGAATTTAAGCCTCGGAAGTATTCGAAAAAGAATAAAGTTGCTTTAATTGTTGGGACGGTCAGCGGAGGAATCGTTTCTGTATTTTTAATCATTGTTATCTTGTGGAGAAAATGCTACATTATGGTAGAAAAGGCAGCGAATATAGGTAAATCTTTCATTATCTTATGCTGGTTGGTTGTGAGGGAGTCGTTTGATTTATGGGTTGGGCTTTGGTGCTCAATTTTAAAGCTGGTCAAAAGGGGTCACATTAAAAGCGTGCAAATTTGCAAGTCATTTCTAACTAATTATGGTAATACCATTGTGTCTGAAATCTTTATTAATGTGTTGACCCTTTATAATTAAAAAATCGGACGAAAAGGGTCACCTAGCCCCTTTTTGACCCGTACTAAGTGACTCATACATTCCAATCCAACCTGTTACTCACCCAACCCACCCAGTAATCGAACCGAACAAACACGAACAAGTCCATGTTGGTGTTCATTCGTTAAGGGAATTAGCATGTTTGCGAACTGTTCATTAACGCATACCGAACATAAGTTTATGTTCGTGTTCGTTCATTAAGGAAATTCAATTGTTCACGGACAGTTCGTGATCTCGAACACAAATGAAAGCAGACGAATAAAAACGAACGTAAACCAACATTTAACTTGAAAAAAAAAACATTGTTAACCTTAAGCATTGGACATAAGTAGTTAAACACAACCATTAAATGATAAATCAAAACACAAGAAGTCTACTACAACCACCAAACGTTGAATCATGCTTAACTAACTTAGACATAACTATTCCAAGTTTAACTAACTTAGATATAATTATCCCCAATAATGTCATGAATGTCTAAATTTTAGCTAACTTAGAAATAAACAGCGTTTCAAGTTTTCAATATGTTTAGATAACAGATTTATTATTTATTATTCTTTTAGTATAATCAAACAAACATGAACGAATGTAACCGAACATATTACCGAACGTTCACGAACGTAGTCGAATGAACGAGACCTTTGTTTGGGTTTGTTCTCTAAGCTTACCGAACGATTTTTTGTTCGTATTCGTTCGCTAAGCTAATCGAACTAACATAAACGAACATCCCGCCGAACGGTTCACGAACTGTTCGCTGAATGTTCGGTTTGTTTACAACCCTACACCCATGCCACCTCTCTTTTTAATTTATGAGGATCTCATATTGCAACAACTAGGCATTTTCATTCTAAGACATACAAACAGGTATTTTCACATTTTCAGATATGCCACATTTTTTTGTTTAACAGAGCTTAGAGGTATAGATCTACAAACAGGCATATTTACTATGAGGCAGATAAAAGCTGCAACAAAGAACTTTGATCCATCAAACAAGCTTGGAGAAGGCGGATTTGGATCCGTTTACAAGGTGGTGTTATTGTGTTGATATGCCAATTGATTAAAACACAATTCCAAAAAACATAACATTGCATTATCTTGTGTAACTAATTGCAGGGTCGATTATCGGATGGAACAATAATTGCAGTAAAACAACTATCATCAAAGTCTAAACAAGGAGCCCGTGAATTTGTCAATGAAGTTGGCTTGATTTCCGCTCTGAGACATCCAAATCTTGTCAGACTTTATGGATGTTGTGTAGAAGGGAACCAGATGATACTGGTTTATGAGTACATGGAAAATAACTGCCTATCTCAAGCACTCCTAGGTGAGCCTTATATATATGTTAGCATAGGTACGGAGATGGCAGGTCAAAACAAAATAAGGTTGAGGCTTGCCTTTAGTACCGTCGCAGGCCAAGTTAACTGCAAACACTTTTTTTGCCCATTCTTTAACATAGATAAATATGATTACAACAACAATTTAGATATTTGAATAAAACGTTTTAAGAAGAAGAGTTTGGGTGACTTTACATGTTCCCGATTTAGCTAGATTTTTTATTTGACCAGTTTGAGATAAACACAACCCTTGGGTTGAAATTATAACTTCTATTAATCATCAAATTTATTTTAAGAAACGGTCAGTTTAACATTAATGTAGGAGGTTCGGGTTGTTAAATTTTCAGGCACAAACAAGGTTATTAAAGCAAAGTTAACATGGCCGATGAGGATAAACGTTTGTAAAGGAATAGCTCAAGGTTTGGTTTATCTTCACGAAGAATCAAATTTGAGAATCATACATAGAGATATTAAGGCGAGCAATGTTTTGCTTGATGAAAATTGGAATGCAAAAATATCTGATTTTGGTTTAGCAAAGCTTAATGATGATGGAAATACCCATATCAGCACTCGGATTGTGGGCACAATGTATGTTCTCTAATTACTCTTATTTCTACAAGTAAAAACTGGTTAGGGTTGAAATGGGTAAATGTTTAGTTTCGGTCGAGTTTGGTTTCCCCACAAGCACTTCTTTGTTTGTTTTGTTAAAATAAATAATTAAATATTGTATACAATAAATATTTAAATCTTCAAAATAAAATCAGCTTAGGAGGAATTAGCATGTTTGACATATTTCTCTTTTAGCTAATTTTATACATTCATTTCTAAGTAACTTTCTGACTACACAGATTTATTACTTTTTTTGGTTCTTAAGGGGTTATCTGGCTCCAGAATATACCATGCGTGGTCACTTGACTACTAAGGCAGATGTTTATAGTTTCGGAATTTTGGCACTAGAAATTGTTAGTGGAATAAGCTGCAACAAAAGCTTCAGCTACGAGACCGAAGAATGTCTTTACCTTTTTGATTGGGTGAGATAAATCTACATATTTTGGTTCATCAGTTTTTTGGAGGTGTTTGGATCTGACTATTGCTTTTATGGATGGTAATGGGATTAATCAAGTCTCACACCAGACTGGCAAAACTGTCGTATACCCATCCCGCGTCACGTACACTTGCTGGTTTGAGAACATTACCCATTGGGTTTCGTGATACATTTCTTACTATTTCAATTTTTTATTACTTTATTACCCAAGAAAAATAGAAATATAAAAAGTAAAAATTTGTAAATTCTAAGATTATTGTATTATCAACAACACAAGAAAATCAGAAGAAAATTAAAAGAAACTAAAAACAAAAAAGAACATGTTTACAGTATGGTTCGAGCAAACACGTATGAAGTATGTATGTTTCCAGTAATCGGATCTGATATCATTTAATACTATGCTCATATCCAAACACCACCTTTGTATAATTTGACTTTGAGGTCAAATGAACTGATTTTTAGTACAATTTAGTACAATTTACATCCCGAATCACCCATCAAAAACATCTTTGAAAATGCCTAACTGTAACATTGTTTGTTGTGCAGGTATGGCTTTTGCATGAGAAAGAAACTATATTAGAACTTGTTGATCCAGACTTAGGATCTGAGTATTCATCAGAAGAAGCATTGACAATTATACAAGTGGCCCTTTTATGCACAAAAGCATCAACTTTCGCTAGACCAACCATGTCTCAAACCTTGAGCGTGCTAGAGGGTCGAACCAACATTCAAGATTTGGAAAAGGAACTGCGTCCTTCAACTACGCACCTTGATATTAGGCGCTTAAGAAAACAACTTTGGCTGGACCATAGTGAAACCAACCTAACGAGTGCTGAACCACCTACCACCGAATCCTTCGTCACCGATTCCTTCATCACGGAGTCCTTCATATCGTGAGAACACACTAATGCATATACTACAATGTATGAGGTGTAAATATTGTTCTACCAGATTTACTCATTTCCTTTTTGTAGCCATGGATGGGACAAATATATTTAAGCATCAACAACTCATCAAATGGTGAATTTTGGGCCTTCTTTTTGTATCCATAAATCGAATGTTGAACTACAGTTTTGATCGAATCAAATGTTACTGGCTTGGTTCAAATATTTGAGGTGAATGCATCATTTTGTAACAACAATTGACAAGTTAACATAACACCACCCTTCTCCAAGCTTGTTTTATGGATCAAAATTGTTGTTTGTTGCAGCTTTTATCTCTCATACATTGAACATGCCTGTTTGTCGATCTATATCTCTAAGCTCGTTTAAACAAAATGTTATGTAGGGTTTTTTGACGACGACTACAATTATTGCAGACAACTATACTCAAACTCTAAACGGATGATCTGAGAGACGTGTAGTCACTTTCAAATCAAATTATTTCATTGGTTCACTTGAAAAAATCCAATCGGATACAACTCAGAATTTGAGAACACGAAGATAGGGTGCGTTCGGTTCGCTGGAATTGAATGAAATTAGAATCTGAATTCCAATTCTTGATGTGTTTGGTTATGAAAGGAATTAGAATTGGAATTCAATCACCTCAAATTCCATTACTTATAGGAATTCAAAATCTTTCCCAAATGTGAAAGAATTCAACCAAATTCATTGGAATCTTCGACCACTTACCGTTGTCGAATATCTTACCTGTAATACCCGCGATTTTTGAAATCATAAATAATAATATTAACAATGAGAATAATATTTAAAAAAAAAACATAAATAATAATATTAATAATGATAATAAAAAGATGATATTATGTCGCTTTCTTCCAAATAATTTTGAAATAATAATAATAATAACTTAATTTGTTTATTAGTTATTAAGTTGTCTTTCAATGCATTAGCTTTAATTATTAATACACTAGTATTAAGCCCTTGCGTTGCAGCGGCTATCATAAAACTATGTCAAGTAGTACCAATGCTATACCAATGTCAGGGACCATCCACACCGGATAATCTAGTAAAAACAAAATAAATAAAACGGAAAAAAGAATGCCGAACAAAAACCAAACGTAAAATATTTGAATCACGCATGCTTGTTGTAGAAAAATTAAATCGAAACGTAATACATAAGTCAATCCAGGACCTGCGTATTGCGACGAACTTGTTAGACGAAGAAAAATAAATGTGTTGCGACGGGCCAGTCAAACGGGAAAAAATATACGAAAAAAATGTTGAACCTCACATGCACGTTGCGATGCGTTAAGTCACAAAATTTAGAACGAAATGAAAAACTTGGTAAAGATGAAAAGTACGGTGGACCAAAATTAAACATAAAAAAGAGTTGGGATTAAATTGGAAAAGATGAAAATCATTGGGTTAAAATTAAAAAACAAAGGGTCTAAATTGGAAAAGAAGAAAAGTTTTAAATTTTTAGTTATATTTTTTAGCTCTTTTTAACTCGCTGATTTCAAGTTTTAAATTGATAAAACACGATATTTTACTATCTCTCTACACACGTTAGGGAAAGTGCACCCATCGCAGACGTAGTATAGTGATGACAAGATACCAAGGTCGTCAAAGAACACAAGAGTTTTTAATACCGGCTTATCATCAATGTCTAATCGAACCAAACTTTGAGAAAAGATTTTTAAACTCATAAAAAGATAAAAACTGAAATGAAATAAAAATAGATAGACAAGAAAGAATCACTTGGATCCGACTTATCTCTCGTGTACCCTTTTGATGATTTCCGCACTTTGGGCATTTTAAGAGATTATCTTAGTTATAGTAGTAGGCCCCTCTTGTGAAGGCGGCGTTACCCTCAACCTAGTGGTTTGAGTCAGTAAGGATACAATCCACTAGGCCAGATTATTGAAAGATAACTAAGTAAGTTATTAATGCAAAATGTGGTAGGCCCCCTTCCAGACAACAGTCACCCTCAACCCGTTGGTCTGGTCAGCAGGGATACAATCCTCACGGGGTTGGTTTAAAGTTTTAATAGTAGTTTATGAATAAGGGGTTCAAGTGGTTTCTTACTCTCAGTCGAGCCAGTCATTCCCGATGAATCCATGAAGTAGTACTAAACTTGAACTAGGTTCTCGCAGGATCTATACAATAAACGAGACATAGAATTACCCAACCACCCTTCTAACCCCCTTCCAAGTAGTTAACATGCTTTATATATACCGTAAAGACATGAATATGTGAATAAACGACATATGAAGAATGGCTAAGTAGATTCGCCTTCAATATAAAAAACTAATTATTAAAGTCATTAATACAAACCCAATTAAAAAGTTGCCAAAGATTGGAAATCATAAAAGAAATACATAAAAGATATGTCTTCACCAAGTAATGTAAGAATTTAGCCAAGCATGGCCTTTTTGACAAAGATTCTTACTATCAATCTTGGATCCCAAGACTACACACACACTCTAAAAGATGGAAAATGGATGATGGATGATGGTGGTGGATGATGGTGTTGTAGTGGTAGTGGAGTGGTGGCAAGTGAGAGAGAAGTGGTTTGACAAGGGATGGTTTGAAGTGGAACCAAGCACTTTTATTTATAGCTCTCTTTAGAAGCTTCAGCACGGCCCGTGACCGGCTAGCACGGCCCGTGACCGGCTAGCACGGCCCGTACCCGGCTAGCACAGCCCCGTGGCCATCTCTCTCCCTCTATTCCTTATTAACTGCATGTCAGGTCTTGTACTAACACAACCCCATGTGTCAATGACACGTCCTGTGGCCAAAGTATTTGCTGTACTATCGCAGATTCTGAAAATTTTTGAGTTGACCACGCCCCGTGTTGGCATGGCACGTTCCCGTGTCGGCTGCCAGTTTTATCCTTTGCTGGACAAGGCCCGTGTCTGATGGACACGGCCTCGTGTCAAGTCTTCTGTTATTGCTATTTTGTGGTTTGGATGTGAATCGGGGTTTGGCGAGTTGTGTCAATTCCTCCTTCCTTGTATTAATGTTGGTTTTTGCTGTCTTTTTGCCCCTTTTACACATTTAAGCTCTTTTGATATTGAAAATTAAAAAGGAACAGAAAACGAAGCTTTTTCCAACATTAGTACTAAAATGGGGTTGATTTTGCGCCGTATTTAATATAATTTATATGTTGTATTTTAAGCACATCAATGATGATCCAATAATGTTGGCATACTATATGGTTGGATCTGATAAATTATTCTCAGATATTGAGGTTCTGATTCAAAATGTGACTACGGAAAAGATTGAAAAAGTTTTTAAATTTGTTAAAATTGAAAAATCAAAGATTGATAAATTTGCCGGTAAAGTAAGCAAGAAATCTTTTTATAACAAATCAGGAAAATACAGGTTACAAAAAGAAAAATACAAAAACTGGTTTGGATATAAAAATAAAAAGAATCAAAAGAAAAGTTTTGAAAAGTCAAATTTTTCAGAAGAAAATGAATTTTGTTCATGGAAAAAGTTCTGAAAAAGAGAAAGAACTCCGGTTTAGTCAACATACTAATGAAGAATTCTACGCTCGAAAGAAACAACAGCAACAGACAAAGGATGTTTGAATGAAAAGGTGTTTTATATGTCAATAAGTTGGACGCATTGGTTACAAATGTGCACAAAATCCGAAGCTTGTTGATGTTGAGAAACACAAGAAAAAAAATAGAAGTTGAGAAACACCAAACACCAAAGTTTGAGCCAAAACAATTTTGGAAACAAAAAGGTTATTTATCAAAAAGAAACATTCAAAATGACTCAAGGTTTTATACAAAGAATATTTCAAATGGACAAACTTGGGTGGTAAAGAGAAAAGATATTTCTGATAATGATGAGAAAAGGAATATCGATTCAACCAAGAAGGTTGAAATCAAGAATGAAAAAGTTTTTGTGAAAAACGAAAAAGATTTTCCGAAATTAAACGAATCTTATTGGGTTAAAATACCTAAGGTCAAACAGGTCTGGGTTGCTTTATTCAAGTAATTAAGTTGATTTCTTATGCAGGTGTTCCAGAAGTCAACTCAAGTTCAACATGGAGAATGGAGCAGCCTGGCACACGCGGAGGATTCCTGTGATTGAACAAAACAGGAAGTGTTTGTAAAAAATGGTTGAAGGAATACGTTGAAACCCTCACAACTGAACACAAAAAACATGATAAAATAAGATTGAAAAATAGTTTCAAAATGTTTAAATATAAATGTTTTAGTGATCATGGGGGTGTGTAAAAATTCTAAATGTGAAGCTGAAACGGGTGGCGAGATGAAGCTATCCACATTGGGTTGTCAAATGTTTTAGAACGAGTTTACACTACCCGCGCATTGCAACGAGTTGTTGTTTATCAAAGTGTTTTATATCATATTTGAAAATACTTTTGTATAAGCAAAACATTTATTTCTAGCTTACCTTATCGGTTTCCTTTTTAGCATCAAAACATTTTTTAGTATCAAACAATTATTTCTTTTGTATAAACTGTTGTTGAGTTCTTTTTTTCTTCTTCTTTCACTTCCTATATAATTAAGATTTTTAAAACTTATTATTTACATTCACATTTATAATTAATTTATTTTTTAGAATAGACATTTTAGTGTATATTATCATAACCTACTCTGATCCATCCGAAGTATTTGCTGATAAAAAAAAAACACAAAATTCATATAAAAAGAACAAAGCGAAATATAGAATCAACAAAAGACAGAGATTATTTCTGATTAAAATGAGCATAAACATCAAAGCCAAATTTATGATAAACATTTGATATGAAATATGGGTTTGGATTTGTTGCAACTCAAAATTACGTCAACCATGAAAAAGATAGGTATACATTAAAAGGGCGTCTTTGAACCCACTAATTTCAAACCGCGTAAAACAAAATATTAAATCAAATGGTGTTACAAATTTCTAGGTTGGTTTTGGCATCTAATGAGCATCATGAATGGAAAAAATAGAATGGATAGAATATCACTATTGTTTAAGTACATCAAATGTTTTAGTGTCTAGTGTCTGACAAATAAATAACATATGTTTTCTACACAGAATGTACTGAAAGATAAACACATATTGATTATACATGAGATGCTCAAACCCAAAGTAACAACATACGGTGCCAATCACTGTTTGAAGATTCATTAAAACTGATAAACAGAAAAAGAACTAAACCATTCAAGCAGAAGTTGGTTTTTACTCATGTAAGATATTGTATGAAAAATATAAAATAAGAGTATAAAAGTTGTACTTTTCAAGTTGGTTATGATAGACTTAAAAACATAAAGTTGGATTAACATGATTGATATGTGTAATCCCTACATATTCAAAACGAAGATAAGAGTATAAAATACATACCAACACTGGCTAATTGTGTAGACATCGATGATTAACTCAAATCAAGGCTTCAATTGTCACACCCTGACCGCATTAAAACAACGAAACTGCAGCGGAAATGTCGGGGAGTAGAGATGTAACACCCCGAAAATATAAAACTTTATGTTAAGATTATAAATTATAAATAAACGGAAATTTACTAACTAGAAACTTCTAACCTAGTTAGTTAATAGTCTAGAAATAGCACATGAAAGGTTAAAACCTACTAAATAGTGTGTAGAATAAAGTAGAGGGGCCTGAATTGTCAAAAAAAAAACTAGGTTACAATTAGTAACCAAACACTCCAAAATTTGGAGTGTTGGTCGACCAGACAAGCAGCAGGGGCGACACCCCCATTCCAAAACCCTAAAACTCACAAAACAATCAAATTGAAGGCTCAAATCTCTTCAAAAACGAAATCTAAACATAGATTAGTGATCCTCATCGCGAGAGGATTCCAAGGTATGTAAAAACTTGTGTTAGTCCTTCGTTTGAAATCCTCATGATTTTAGAAAATCTGAAAAATTTATGTTGCATGTTTGTTATTGGGTTGAACCAGAATTGATAAAGTGTTTAGGGGTGAAACCTAACTGATTCCATGTTAAACCATGACCAAATTCAGGAAAATTTGGTGAACACCTTGAAAGTGGTTATGGGTTTTATATGATGATGATGAACACTAGGGTTTAGATGGTTATCCTAGTGTAAAATTGATCATAGAAGGTAGATTCCAGTATGAGTATGATATATACATGCTCTATGAGAGTTTCGTTGATAATAAGTTAGCCAAAAAGTGAACTAAGAACCTGAATATAATGATATGAAAATTCTGCCCTCAAGGTGTTTGTAGAAATGCCATAAAGAAGGCCAATAAATAGAAATTTGAAGCTTTAATGCCTGAATTAAGATGTTTCGGTATATTATGCGAAATGATGCCTAAAGAGGGTTCTAAACATGTTTTGGAAATGAACTCTATAGGAAAAGATACCGGGACGTCGAGCGGACAAGCCGGTGGTGATTCTCGTTTGAAGGGCGTGCATTAAGGTATGTAACATGTCTCCTTACATTATGTGAATTTAGATCATTGTAGTTGTTTATCAAAGTTTCTAGTTAATTTGGATTGAAGCGAAGGCGTTGTTGTATTGAATACTTGGGTGAATAATAAACTAAACTCGTTGGTAGTTGTCATAAAGGAAGGAATTTCCATAGACAAGCCAAACGGGTCAAATAATCACGTAAAATATGATCTACATTCCGAAACATGATAGATTGTTATATGTAGTTCGTTATATTATGACGTGCTAGAAATATTAGACTTTTATTTCAATTGATAATGTAGAATACTGAAATCCGGGAGTTGAAATTTTGGTTGAAATGCTTGAACCAAACAAAAACATAAATTCCCAGGTGCCACCATAAATTACGGTGCCACCGTAATTTACGGTAGAGGGTTTTGATTTACGGTGGTTTTCTACTGTGTTACGGTGTAACCAAAAATTTCCAGCACTCACCGTAATTTACGGTGGTCACCACCGTAAATTACGGTGGAGCCTGGAAAATTTTTATATTTTTGTTATTTCAATGTGGTGTTAAATCTTGAAATTTTATCATTCATAGACATCAAGAACTAACGATTCAATTGTTGATTCATAGGTATTTAGGTGGTCATGGATGGCGATCAAGCGTTAAGATGATGAACCGAACACTCCACTTCGAAGCTTCCGCTATGTTTGAACTTGTTAATCAGTGTTTCTTTTGTTGTAAACAATTTCTTAAACAACTATACTACGTTCTACCTTTGTCTTAGTAGGCTAAGGGTGTAATAGTTTTTGAAACTTATGTTATTCTAACGTCTTTTGGTATAAAATGGTTATTAAATTCTAGAATAAATATAAGGGTGTAATAAGTTGGTAATCAGAGCCTCAGGTTGTCAATAAGTGTTCGGTTCAAGCTTGATCGACCATCCGGTAAGAACTAATTTCAGTTAATAAATCTTATATTACGTAAAGAATGAGAAATGAACAAATATGCATGAAAAGAGCAAGTAAGCTTAATCAACAGCAAGAACGATCAAATCAAGTTGTGAACTTGATTGAATCAACAGCAAGAACGATCAAATCAAGTTGTGAACTTGATTGAATCAACAGCAAGAACGATCAAATCAAGTTGTGAACTTGATTGAATCAACAGCAGGAACGATCAAATCAAGTTGTGAACTTGATTGAATCAACAGCAAGAACGAACAAATCAAGTTGTGAACTTGATTGAATCAACAGCAAGAACGACTAAATCAAGTTATGAACTTGATAGAATCAAACAAGAACAGCATGTGTTATAAATGGAATGTTTTAACAACTTGTGTAAACATTTCAGAAACGAAGATGGCTGATAAAGGTAATGATGATGCGGTGCCAAGAGTCACCGAACAAGTCAGAGAGGCGATTGCCGAAGAGGTTGGGAAGGCAATCGAAAACAGTCTGACAGGCTTCATTGATAGAATTCAAAACACAGTTCTATCAATGGTAGAAGATAGAATCAAGAAATTAGAAGACGACTCAAAACTAGAAAAGGAAAAACATGGAGGACGGAAACCTTGTTCATACAAGGAATTCATGGCTTGTAAACCACCGATATACAATGGGGAGGTTGACCCAATAGTGTGCCAAAGATGGCTAAGTGATATCGAAGGGGTATTCGAGAGAACCCATTGTGATGTAAACGACTATGTAGCCTATGGTACGGGTCAACTAAGAAATCAAGCAAAAGATTGGTGGGATAATAAGAAGAGAGAGATCGGTATTGAAGCTGTTAAGGTCATGAATTGGGATGAATTCAAGACGCCATTTCTGAAGCATCATAGCCCCAAAGCGGTTATGAATAAAATCAAGCAAGAATTCATGCAGCTCAGGCACAAAAACGAGACCATAGACAAGATCACGGCAACGTTTATGGATAAAATGAAGTTTTGTGATGATCTTGTGACAAACGAAGAACAAAGGATATACTACTATCATAACATGTTGAGTGCCGAGTATAGGGAGTTTATCACCCCTTCCAAATACGAGACCCTTACCGAGATTATAAATGCTGCTCGGGAGAGGGAAATAGAGCTGAAAAAGAGTATCGAAAGGGGCGAACGGAGAGCACCTGACGTAAATCCCAGCCCTACTAAAAAGGCACGAACAAGTGAGAGCTCAAGGAAATCTGACACGAAAGGCGGGTCACCGAGTTGCAAAATTTGCGGGAAGGGCCATAGAGGCGATTGTCATTACAAGGATAAGCCTTGTCCTATATGCAAGAAAACGGGACATATAGCCTTATCATGCCCGGAGAAGGTAACGGTTTGTTACAATTGTTATCGAACGGGTCATAAGAAATCTGAATGCCCGGAATTGGTTGAAAAGAAGGGTGGGCAGGAACAGAAGGGTGAAGCCCCTAAAGCAAAGGCAAGATCTTTTCAACTAACCGCCGCAGAAGCAAAGATTGAACCTGACGTGGTCTCAGGTATATTTACTGTAAACTCGATTCCTGCACATGTGTTGTTTGATACGGGTGCGAATAAATCCTTTGTTTCATATGGATTTATTCGACATCCTTCATTTATTCTAACTAAATTACCTGTGCCCTTAGAAGTAGAGATATGTAATAATAAAAGTTTTATTGTTTGCGATGTATGTGAAAATTGCAAACTGAGCATTGACGATGAAGAATATTTGATAAATCTAATCCCGATGACGATGGGAGAATTTCAAGTCGTCGTTGGGATGGATTGGCTATCTCGACACCATGCAAAGGTCGTGTGTTTCCGTAAAGAGATAAAACTGACATCTCCGAGCGGGAAACCCGTCACCATCTATGGCGAGAAAGGAGGCAATCTCATTGTATGCTCAATGTTGAAAGCACACAAGCTAATGAAGCAAGGATGCAAAGCATATATGATATACGCAAATGAACCCGAAAAAGAATCACGAAAGATTGGAGATGTACCGGTAGTACGAGATTATGAAGATGTTTTTCCGGAAGATTTGCCGGGGATACCGCCCGAACGGGAAGTAGAGTTCGGGATCGAATTGATTCCGGGCGCGAAACCCGTAGCAAAAGCCCCGTACCGACTTGCGCCGTCAGAATTGCAAGAATTGATGTCCCAAATCCAAGACCTGCTTGACAAGGGATTCATAAGGCCGAGTGTGTCTCCTTGGGGCGCACCGGTATTATTCGTGAGAAAGAAAGACGGGAGTATGCGCATGTGTATCGATTACCGGGAGTTGAACAAACTCACGGTAAAAGAATCGATACCCGCTCCCGAGGATAGACGATTTATTCGACCAGCTACAAGGTGCGAACTGGTTTTCCAAAATTGACCTTAGATCGGGGTATCACCAATTAAGGGTCAAAGAAGAAGATGTGCCGAAGACGGCTTTCCGCACGAGATACGGACATTACGAATTCCTTGTGATGTCATTCGGGCTAACAAACGCACCCGCGGCTTTCATGGACCTCATGAACCGGGTTTGCAAACCAATGCTGGACAAGTCGGTCATCGTGTTTATCGATGATATATTGGTATATTCAAAAAGTGAAGCTGAACACGCACATCACCTACAAGAAGTGTTGGAAGCCCTTAGACGAGAGAAGCTATACGCAAAATTCTCTAAATGTGCCTTTTGGTTACGAGAGGTACAATTTCTTGGCCACATTATAAGTGCCGACGGAGTACTGGTGGATCCGTCAAAGATTGAGGCGGTGGCAAAGTGGAATTCCCCAAAGAACCCTTCTGAAATTATAAGCTTTTTGGGACTTGCGGGATATTATAGGAGATTTATTCAAGATTTCTCCAAGATTGCGTCACCACTAACCAAGCTGACCCGAAAGACAGAAAGATTCATCTGGGGCGTTGAACAAGAGAAAGCGTTTCAAACGCTAAAAGAAAAATTAACTCAAGCTCCGGTACTAACACTACCGGACGGAGTTGAAGACATGGAGGTTTATTCGGATGCTTCACTATCGGGACTCGGATGTGTATTGATGCAACGGGGCAAGGTGATAGCCTATGCCTCGAGGCAATTAAAGATACACGAATGGAAATATCCTACGCACGATCTCGAGTTGGCGGCGGTAGTGTTTGCATTAAAAATATGGAGGCACTACTTGTACGGAGTAAAGTGCACCATATTCACCGACCACAAGAGTTTGAAATACTTTTTCGATCAGAAGGAGTTAAATATGCGACAAAGGCGGTGGCTGGAAACGGTGAAGGATTACGATTGTGAAATACGTTATCACCCTGGAAAGGCTAATGTAGTGGCCGATGCGCTGAGCCGCAAATCGGATTATACCCCAATACGGGTACGATCAATGCAACTGGTTGTGACTTCAGGCTTGCTAGAACGAATTCGAGAAGCACAAGATGAAGCTGTAAAGGCAGAAAACTGGAAAAAGGAATGAATTATCGGCCAAGTTAAGGACCTAGAGGTAGGCAATCACGGCCTGAAGACTCGCTTTAATAGAATCTGGGTCCCTAACACATGTGGGGTTAAAAAGCTTCTACTTGATGAAGCTCATAAATCCCGTTATTCCATTCACCCGGGAGCGACCAAGATGTATCATGACTTGAAGCAAAACTATTGGTGGCCCGGAATGAAGCGGGACACGGTGAAATACGTGGAAAAGTGTTTGACGTGCTTGCAAGTCAAGGCGGAACATCAAAAACCATATGGTAAACTTCAACCGTTAGAAATTCCGGTTTGGAAATGGGAGCAAATTACGATGGACCTATTGACCAAACCGCCTAAAACAAGTCGTGGTTTTGATGCTATTTGGGTAGTAGTGGATAGGTTAACCAAAAGCGCTCACTTTATTCCCATTCGTGAGACTTATACTTCGGAGAAAATGTCGGAGGTTTACACCAACGAAATCATAGCAAGACATGGGGTACCGATATCCATTGTGTCGGACAGAGATACCCGGTTTACTTCAAAATTCTGGCGTGTATTCCAAGAACAGATGGGAACTAAGTTGTTCCTTAGCACTGCTTACCATCCACAAACGGATGGGTAGAGCAAAAGAACAATACAGACATTGGGTGATATGCTACGGGCTTGCATTATCGACTTTGGGGGTAGTTGGGATGTTCATTTACCCTTGGTCGAATTTGCATATAACAATAGCTATCACGCGAGCATTAAAATGGCCCCGTATGAGCTATTATATGGTAGAAAGTGTCGGACTCCAGTATGTTGGGGAGAAGTGGGTCCGCGAGGGCTAGCACCAACTGATATAATCCGAGCTACAAATGCGAAAATCGACATAGTTCGGACACACTTGAAAGCGGCTCAAGACCGGCAAAAGGCATACGCAGATAAAAGAAATAGGCCGATTGAATTTCAGGTTGGCGATATGGTTATGTTAAAGGTTTCCCCATGGAAGGGTATTATTAGATTCAGAAAAAGGGGAAAGTTAAGCCCGAGATTTATTGGGCCGTTTAGAATCACTGAACGGGCTGGTAAAGTGGCTTATCGACTTGAATTACCCGAAGAATTGAGTGGAATTCATAGCACATTCCACGTATCACATCTTCGAAAATGTTTGGCCGACGAAACTGCTCAAATCCACTACGATGACATCGAGGTGGATAACAGCCTCAACTATGCGGTAAAACCAATTTCGATTTTAGATCGTAAGGAGAAGAGTTTGAGGAACAAGATAATAAGCCAAGTCAAAGTCAAATGGGAGCACCGAAAAGGGTCAGACACTACATGGGAATCCGAGGAAGAAATGCGGCGACTCCACCCTACATTATTTGGTATGTAATTCGGTTTCGGGGACGAAACCCTTTTTAAGGGGGGTGGACTTGTAACACCCCGAAAATATAAAACTTTATGTTAAGATTATAAATTATAAATAAACGGAAATTTACTAACTAGAAACTTCTAACCTAGTTAGTTAATAGTCTAGAAATAGCACATGAAAGGTTAAAACCTACTAAATAGTGTGTAGAATAAAGTAGAGGGGCCTGAATTGTCAAAAAACAAAACTAGGTTACAATTAGTAACCAAACACTCCAAAATTTGGAGTGTTGGTCGACCAGACAAGCAGTAGGGGCGACACCCCCATTCCAAAACCCTAAAACTCACAAAACAATCAAATTGAAGGCTCAAATCTCTTCAAAAACGAAATCTAAACATAGATTAGTGATCCTCATCGCGAGAGGATTCCAAGGTATGTAAAAACTTGTGTTAGTCCTTCGTTTGAAATCCTCATGATTTTAGAAAATCTGAAAAATTTATGTTGCATGTTTGTTATTGGGTTGAACTAGAATTGATAAAGTGTTTAGGGGTGAAACCTAACTGATTCCATGTTAAACCATGACCAAATTCAGGAAAATTTGGTGAACACCTTGAAAGTGGTTATGGGTTTTATATGATGATGATGAACACTAGGGTTTAGATGGTTATCCTAGTGTAAAATTGATCATAGAAGGTAGATTCCAGTATGAGTATGATATATACATGCTCTATGAGAGTTTCGTTGATAATAAGTTAGCCAAAAAGTGAACTAAGAACCTGAATATAATGATATGAAAATTCTGCCCTCAAGGTGTTTGTAGAAATGCCATAAAGAAGGCCAATAAATAGAAATTTGAAGCTTTAATGCCTGAATTAAGATGTTTCGGTATATTATGCGAAATGATGCCTAAAGAGGGTTCTAAACATGTTTTGGAAATGAACTCTATAGGAAAAGATACCGGGACGTCGAGCGGACAAGCCGGTGGTGATTCTCGTTTGAAGGGCGTGCATTAAGGTATGTAACATGTCTCCTTACATTATGTGAATTTAGATCATTGTAGTTGTTTATCAAAGTTTCTAGTTAATTTGGATTGAAGCGAAGGCATTGTTGTATTGAATACTTGGGTGAATAATAAACTAAACTCGTTGGTAGTTGTCATAAAGGAAGGAATTTCCATAGACAAGCCAAACGGGTCAAATAATCACGTAAAATATGATCTACATTCCGAAACATGATAGATTGTTATATGTAGTTCGTTATATTATGACGTGCTAGAAATATTAGACTTTTATTTCAATTGATAATGTAGAATACTGAAATCCGGGAGTTGAAATTTTGGTTGAAATGCTTGAACCAAACAAAAACATAAATTCCCAGGTGCCACCATAAATTACGGTGCCACCGTAATTTACGGTAGAGGGTTTTGATTTACGGTGGTTTTCTACTGTGTTACGGTGTAACCAAAAATTTCCAGCACTCACCGTAATTTACGGTGGTCACCACCGTAAATTACGGTGGAGCCTGGAAAATTTTTATATTTTTGTTATTTCAATGTGGTGTTAAATCTTGAAATTTTATCATTCATAGACATCAAGAACTAACGATTCAATTGTTGATTCATAGGTATTTAGGTGGTCATGGATGGCGATCAAGCGTTAAGATGATGAACCGAACACTCCACTTCGAAGCTTCCGCTATGTTTGAACTTGTTAATCAGTGTTTCTTTTGTTGTAAACAATTTCTTAAACAACTATACTACGTTCTACCTTTGTCTTAGTAGGCTAAGGGTGTAATAGTTTTTGAAACTTATGTTATTCTAACGTCTTTTGGTATAAAATGGTTATTAAATTCTAGAATAAATATAAGGGTGTAATAAGAGCAACAGAATCATTGTTTCACAACCATGGATTCAAAAGTTTCGTTTTATTAGAATATTAAACATTAACATTGTCTTTAAGTTAAAGAAACAAGTCAAACATAGTCTATCATTGTTATTAAATCATTAAGGCCTCGTCGAGTCCTAAGTGAGCATGCATCCTAGTCACAAACATCATCATTAATCACCACCTGAAAAATATGTAAAAATAAAGTCAGCAAAGAAATGCCGGCGAGCACATAGGTTTTGTGAGAGTGTCGGATTCATGGCTCGTTTACATGTTTCAATACCTCGTTAGACTACAAGAGTCAATAGTTGAAAACCTTGTTTTGAAAGGTGTATAGTATTGCAACATAATTAACCAACTCAAAACAAGTAGGTTTTAGTTTATAAAATCTCGTAGCCATGATTCTTAACCCAAAACATTTGTTTAAGTAAAACAAATTGTAAATCGTCTCGTTAGTAAAACTCGTATGGTTTATATCATTTAGTAAACATCGTTATATGACATCGTTTTAACATCGTTTGCCCAAGTGAAATAAATAATGCCACGAAATGTAATATGATAAAAACACTTATATATAAGAAGTACCAGCGGTGTATCTTCCATGCTTTTATCATGTTACACCCGTCACATTATCTAATCACAACCCAAAACCAATCGTTTGTTCAATTCATTTAACTTGTTAAATCGTTCCAATCGTTTAAACCGTTCTCGTTTTAATTGTGAATACTACTTTTAGTCGTCTTGCTAATAACATTCAAACCTTTATAACTCGTCTATCGTTAAACTCGTATTAACAAACCACCAAAGGGTAAGTTAACAATTTACAAATTCAGTCGTTACCCACATAACCCCCATACATAACCATGGGTGCAGTCTGATAACGGGATTTGTCAGATCCTATGGTACCCATAACCTAATACTGGTCGGTTCGGCCAAAACTAATGAATGTCATTCGTTATGTAAATACGTCCAACAAGTTCGTTCACATTATCGAAATCGTTTTGTTTAATATAAAACATAGTATTTGTTTTTGAAATCGTCATTAAAAGCATCGAAATTGTTTAACACATATGAATCACCCCAAAACAATAGCAAACAGTAAAATAGGGGAACTATGTACTCACATCGAAGTGCAAGTATCCTTGATTAGATGAACTAGCAAAGCTCGAGTAAACCAAGGAATTCAAGTAGCACCTAGTAATCGGATCGCTAGATTAAAGAATAAACACCTAAATCGGAAGATCGGGTAGAATGAGGTCTTGTAAACCAAATGAGCATTGCAACTCATGTGATATGGTTTAACAAAGCCTACATTCTAAATCGGAACCTATCCTAGGTGCTTTTGACCCGTTACGACCCATTAAGGTAGTTTATGCTACTTTAACAGGTAGTTTATGCTACTTTAACGCGTCGTTTGCGCAAAGGCGCGTTTGAGACACCTAACTAGTCCTATGACAAGTATTATATGCCCTAACATGTTTAAATATGTTGCATAATCAGTTTAAGTGACAAAAGTTAGGTTACATATGCTTAAAATTCAATTATGCATGAAAAAGGGATTTTGGTCATTTTCCTAAGGCATATAAACTACCTATCATACAACTAACTAAACGAAGTGACCATAAGGTATAACCTCGGAAGGTTATTCCCTATACAACTATGGTCACAATACATGCTTGGTCGGATCCTAACGATCGACCAAACGGGTCGAGTTCCAAAGTCTAAGCGGTTGTTAAGACCGCTTATCTTACGACCCTATACAAGCACTAGACTAAAAGTGACGAGTTAAAAATGTTAAAACATGTTTAACTAAGTTAGAAAACATGTTTGATATCAAAACAAAGTGTTTTGATACCAAAAAGTAGTTTCGTTGCAAAATACGCATAAACACGTACTTTGACCGAAACTTTGATTCGTCACTTCGACTAATCAACGTGGTAATCAGTAGGTATAGTCACAAGGGACTATAACCATCGTGATTACGCTTGTCACACCCCCGAAATCCATAGGCGGAGTATCACCGCAGGAGGCGTGACTGACCAGGATCCAGCCATCAATCATATTGAACAAGTTAATTAATTAAATAGTAGTCCAACCACACAATATAATTGGAGTCCAAAACAAATCAAGTAAGTTCAAGTTATCAGCGGAAGCATAAAGTTTAAAACCAAAGTATAAGTATAAAAGTTCAATGTTTAACATGGAACTCAACAGTCCATGTCCCACAACGACTCCTGCTCCCATGCAAGCTCCAACTAAGCATCTAACGACCTGCAAGGCATGTAACAACGAGTCAACAACAAAGTTGAGCGAGTTCACAGTTGGTGTTCATTTTAAAGTTGTTCAAAAAAAAAAACCATAAGTTCATTCGTAAGCCATGTGTTAACCAATTTCCTTGTTTCCCAAACCATAACCATAACCAGTGGGGGCTACCCATGTGAACCACTAGACCCGTTACCATATCGACCACTGACTGAAGTAAGTTAGTGCCCTAGCGTCAATGTCTATCATCATTAACGTGCTCAGATCCATTAGTTCACGCCCG
Organism: Helianthus annuus; assembly: GCF_002127325.2. Lineage (NCBI taxonomy): Eukaryota > Viridiplantae > Streptophyta > Magnoliopsida > Asterales > Asteraceae > Helianthus > Helianthus annuus. The sequence continues at coordinate 2,502,171 of NC_035434.2, forward strand.
TCCTCTACGGCACGGTGTGAGGCTTGTCAAACCTAAATAGCGCTATCTAACTAATGACCCACTCGCCATTGGCCCGACGATTAAGTCGATATAAAATGAGGGACTTCATGATAGAGATTTTGGTCTAGTATCAACGTTATCACCCTTCAATAAAGAGGATATGGTACGTGTCCCCAAACCAGGAGATCACACAGCTTCCGATTAAATCCATAGTACATGTTATCACCCTTCAATAAAGAGGATGTGGTACGTGTTCCAAACCAGGAGGTCATGCAGTTTCCGATTAAATCCTTTACCCATTCCCAACCACCAGGAATCCCATGCCTTGTAGAAAGTGTGAACTCACCTTGGTTTGCTCAGTTTGTTAAGTTACTTGTTCACAGTTAATCAATCAAGCCTATGGTTTTCATGTATACAAAGTTAGTTCATGTTCGCATGGTACACATATAAGTTCATAATCACAGTGTGCAGTTAGAATCACTAACACTAAATAACACATAACATTTATTCAATCCCATGCAAAACCAGTCTTCCCTATCATCAACAACAGATAACAACATAGTTATACATTATCTCAAATGCTCTAAACTACAGTGTGATGTGACTACTCAAAGGGCGGTGAAACTCCAACGACCAAACATATAGGGTTTCGTCGAGATGTAACGTGGTGAAACATATAGGGTTTCGTCAAGGTGTAATGTGGCGAAACATATAGGGTTTCATCAAGGTGTAATGTGGCGAAACATATAGAGTTTCGTCAAGGTGTAATGTGGCGAAACATATAGAGTTTCGTCACACATGATGTTTCGTCGACCCGAGGTTCTTCTTCAATAACAGTAGACAACAAGAACCCTAATGCCGTCTCTCATCTGAACAGCATAACTTCGAACGTATGTCCAAATCAAGAATCATATCACTCAGCAAGATGTCATTACTTCCTTAATCACTCATTACCAAGCTTTGTGACAATCATCAAACATCTCAGTATCAAATCAATTATATACATGCATATTAAGATTTGTTTACCATATTAATCCATCTGTGAATATCACATTACATAAACCTATCGAACCCTAATCACGCTTTTAACACCTTGCACATGCAATTAGGACCAATCGTTCAATCATCATTCCTCATAAGCAAATCGTTGTGATAATCAGGCCTTCGCCAGCCTCTTTTATCATAAAACCCTAGTCTGTTAGTTTATCGTCATGAGTACAATTCTTATCATACAACCCTATTCTACATTGGACTATTAATACACACACCATACGATTATCATACAGGTTCGGATCAAACATTCAGACACATTAACCAACAAACATACAAATCATGCATTCATGGATCATCAAGATGTTGAATATTCATCGATCATCATGTATTTATTACCAATTCATAACAAATAAACATTAGTAATAAACTAACCGATTCGAATGATAGTCCAGGGATTATGTGTGGCGATAGAGCTTCAAGGAATGGAAGCTGCCGTCGGGTTTCAAGGGAGAGAAGAAAGTGTCTAGGGTTTCGTATCTTTAAGGGGTAATTATAAGTGATTAATCATGGGCCTTAACTGGGCCACAAGCCCATGCGACGAAACTACAGTGGGCGACGAAACTACAGGTGTTTCGTCGACCAGGTATATGGCGAAACTCTAAGTTTCGTCGAGTATGGGTGATGGCGAAACACTAATGTTTAATCGGGTTCAAGTTTCGTCAAGGGTGAGAATATAAGTTCAACAGTTCATTATTTAACCAAGTAACACAATACAACAATTTATCAGTCAATTAATAAGGTGCACATATTACAACGCAACGAATTATGATGACACTGATGTGTGCAAAATGCAACATATAAATTACATCAAATAAGGCATAAAACTAACCCTTTTTAAGTACGAATGTTGGAAAAAGAGTGTTTTTGTCTTCCTTTTGTATTTTCAGGATTAAATGAGCTCAAATTGACAAAAGAAGCAAAAAGACAGCTAAATCTAACATAAATACAAGAAAAGGAACAAAGGTGGATTGCCAGACCCCTCAACAGCATCCTCCCAAGTAAAACAGAGAAGGCAGAAGACTGAACACGCCCCGTGCTCAGCCGTGCCTAAGAAGCAGCAGAAAAGACAAACCTGTAGAAGCTTCTATTTCCCACCACGGGGCTGTGCCTAGTGAATACGGGGGCGTGGCGAAAGTACTGCAGGCGCATTAATTGTAATTGAGAATTACAATTAATGAAGAGAGAGATTGTCAGACGGGCACGGGGCCGTGTCCAGCGGACACGGGGCCGTGCCCAGGCTTTTGTTCAGCCTATAAATAGGAGTGTTTGGCTTCATTGCAATTCATCCCTTGGCACACCACCTCTCTCACACTTCATCCACCACCCACCACCATCACAACACCATCATCCACCACCATCATCCATTGTCCATCATAGAGTGTGTGAGTCGTCTCGGGATCCAAGATTGATCGTAAGAGTTCTTGAAAATCAAGGCCATGTTTGCCTAAGTCTCTTACATCACTTGGTGAAGACAAGTGTTTAGTATAATACTTTTTATTTTTAATCTTTTGCACTTTTTATTTGGTTTTGTTTTAATGACTTTAATAACTAGTTGCTTATATTGAAGGTGACTTTTCCTTATCGTTTATCCGTGGTGTCTTGAAATTATTTTACTATCCATATAAAATAAAAGATTTTCACCATTCATATCTCCATGGTCTATATGGAGGTATGTTAGCTACCTGGTCGGGGGTTAAGGGAACAGTTTGGTAAGGTCTTACCCTTGTTCAGCGTTTAGAGGTCCTGCAAGGGACCTGGGTCAAATTTAGTAGGATCTCCTTCAATACCCAAAGGTATTGGATGGCGGGGATCCAAACTCTTTGACCCCCTCATAAGTTAACTACTATTAATACTATAACCCGGCTATTTAGGACTGTATCCCTGCTGACTTAGACTACTTAGTCGAGGGTAACGTCACCTCTAAAAGAGGGGCCTACCATAATTTGCATTAATAATTTAATTCATTATCTTTCAATAATCCGACCCTTTAGGATTGTATCCTTGCTGACTCAAACTACTGGGTTGAGGGTAACGTCGCCTTCAAAAGAGGGGCCTACTACAATAACTAAGATAATCTCTTAAACAAATGAAAAAGTGCGAAAATAATCAAAGGTTATACTAATACACGAGTCGGATCCAAGTGATTCATCTTGTCTATCTGTTTTTATTTTTATTTTATTTTTCAGCATTTAGTTAGTTTTATTTTCTTAGTTTAAAAATCTTTTTCTAACATTTTGATTTGATTAGACGTTGAGGATAAACCGGTACTAAAAGCTCCTGTGTCCTTGGACGACATCGGTATCTTACCAACACTATACTACGTCCACGATGGGTGCACTTGCCCATATGTGTGTTTAGTGTTAGTAAATATCGTGTTTTATAAATTTAAAACTTGGCTAAAGTGTAAAAAGGGCTAAAAATATATATCAAAAATATATACACAATCGCACACATCAAGTTTTTGGCGCCGTTGCCGGGGACACGAGGATTTTAAGAAAGTTAGGAGTCAACGACCTAATGATTTTTTTTTATTTTCTTTTTAATTTGTTTTAGGATTTTTTTAGCTTTTCAGCTTCTGCAGAGCTCAGCACGGGCCGTGCCTGGTCGGGCACGGGCCGTGCCCAGCAGTATTACTGGCAGTTTTTAGTTTTCCAAGTTACAGAAGGCTGACCACGGGGCCGTGTCGGTGCAACACGGGGCCGTGTCCAACTCTCCAGTAACAGGGATCCGGAAAACAATCACTGTAACTCCGACCACGGGCCGTGTTCACTGAGCACGGGGCCGTGGTGAACCTTCTGACCAACATTATTTTCTGTTTTTGTTGCAGGACTTGGAACCCGACGCCACCTCTACGTAGTGTATGAGCTCCAGTTCTAATAAAGACATAAAAGAACCTCTAGAAGAACCCGAACGCTTTCTCAGAAAAAGGCTAAAAGCTAGAACCCAAGAGAAGTTTCGGGGAACCCACTTCTAATGGCGGACCAACGTACCCTCATGGATTATCTACGACCTACCGTAGGTAATCTCGGCGCCGCTATCAATGCACCGAATGTTGAAGCCAATAACTTCGAACTTCGACCGCATTTGATACAAATGCTTCAAAACTCCGCAACCTTTCATGGGCTTGCGGACGAGGATCCCCATCTACATATTACTAATTTCTTAGAAATATGTGATACCTTTCGGATCAATGGAGCATCAAATGACGCCATCCGCCTCCGAATGTTTCCTTTTTCACTAAAAGACCGAGCAAAAGCTTGGCTTAACGCCCTCCCAGCTGGATCGGTAAACACCTGGGATGAACTAGCCCAAAAATTTCTATATAAGTGTTTCCCTCCCGCTAAAACAGCTAAATTAATGACTGAAATTAATACATATTCACAAGAGGACGGGGAATCCTTATATGAAACTTGGGAAAGGTTCAAGGAGCTATTGCGAAAGTGTCCACATCACGGCCTTGCGATATGGCAACAAGTATCCACTTTCTATAATGCGTTGTTGCCACACACAAGGCAAACACTTGACTCTAGCTCCGGGGGACTTTTAAGTAATCGCCGCCCACATGAAATATATAATAAAATTGAGGAAATTGCTCAAACCAATTTTCAGTGGCACACTCCCCGAGGCAATAAATCCATTGCCCCGGGCGCCCATAAGGTTGATGAAAGCACTTCTTTACAAGCCCAAATCGAGGCCCTTTCTTCGAAAATAAAAAAACTGGAAATGACAAAAACGGTCTCGGTTATGGCTTGTGAGGGGTGTGGTGGGCCACATGAAAATTGGAGTTGTATGAAAGAAACAGACGATAAACAAGAGTCGGTAAAGTACATTGATAATAGACCTAGGCCGTCGGGTCCTCCAACGGGCACCTACAACCAAGGATGGCGAAATCACCCTAACCTTGGTTGGAGAGAACCCGGTAATGGTAGTAACCAACAAAGCGTAAACCAACGAACAAACTTTCAACAACCAAGAAATGAGTCACAAAATTTCCCTCAACAACAAGGTGGGCGAGAAAGGCTTGAAGATACTATATCTCGCCTCATCTTCGAAACTGAAAAGAAAAACTTGGATAGGTTTCTACAATTATAATCAAATATTAGAAATCAACAAGCTAGTATTCAAAACATCGAAAAACAAATAAGTCAACTAGCACAAAATTTCTCCGAGAGACCACAAGGCGCGTTACCAAGCAATACCGAAACAAACCCAAAGGCGCAAGTTCATCTCATAACACTACGAAACCGCACCGTGGGTCCTACGGAAGGCCCACCGTCTACCGAGGAGACCGTAATGTCACCCCTATAAGAGAAGGATTCTCCTCCCTCACCAGAGCCTACCAAGGCCCCTCGAGTTCCGTACCCCGGAAGGTTAATCCGTCAAAAGACCAATGAGCAATTCGCAAAATTCGAAAGTCTACTAAACCAATTGCATGTTAACATTCCTTTTATTGACGTCTTAACCCAAATTCCTAAATACTCTAAGTTCATGAGGGATTTTCTCACTCATAAAAGGAAAATTGAAACATTGCAATTAGTTAACTTAGGCGAAGAGTGCTCTGCCCTCGTACTCAACAAACTCCCCCAAAAGAAAATTGATCCCGGAAGCTTCACAATTCCTTGCTCGATCGGGGACTCCCCCGTTCGTAATGCACTAGCCGACCTTCAGGCTAGCATTAACCTCATGCCCTCATCAATGTTCAAAAGACTCGGCCTAGGAAAAACGAGTCCTACAAAAATGAGCATACAACTTGCTGATCGATCCGTTAAATTCCCGCAGGGTGTCATTGAAATTCTCCTAGTCAAGGTCGACAAATTCGTCTACCCGGCCGACTTTGTCATACTTGATATGGAAGAAGACACCGAAGTCCCCCTCATACTAGGGAGACCATCTCTCGCCACCGCACAAGCAGTGGTAGACATGAATGACGGAACACTCACTTTAAAATATGGGGATGAAGAAGTAAAGTTCGGGGTTGGGAAGAGAATAGAGGACGATGATCCGGTCAATTACATGAAGGTTATTGATTCGAGTTTGGATGATGCTCTCCGACGGTGCAACATGGGATGCAAAACATCCCGCTCAGAAAACATATAACCTTGCCTTGGGTCTAGCCAAGGACCCTTATAAACGTGGCGCACCACGGAGGCAATCCGCGAAACTATCCTTAGTTTAGTTTTAATCTTTTTATTTTAATTTGCTGGAATAAAACACACTCATGGTGGTCAGGGATGACAGGGGAAACGAGAAACATGGCCCCATGCACAAAAACAAAGCCATCCGACAACAATTTCTCCATTATAATAAGTTCAGCACAGGCCGTGCCCAGCCAACACGGCCCTATGCTGAACACCCTGCAGATAAATGCCCAGTTCAGGTAACTGGACACGGGCCATGTTCGCTGAACACGCCCCCGTGTCCAGGCTTCTGTTTCTTTTCTTTAATTATCGTTACTGGCACCTGAACACGGGGCCGTGCCCGGTCCCCACGGGGCCGTCTCCAGACTGCGAGTAAGATAAATTTTTGCTTTTAACACCATGATACACATTCAATCGACCTAAAAATTTATTTTTGGGACACATTGAGGACAATGTGTAATTTAAGTGTGGGGGGATGCTAAAACCTTGAATTTTGCAAGTCCTAATAACAAGCCTTACACAAAACTCTATTGGAACCACTAATCACCCCAAAATTTTTCAAAAATTTTCATTTTTTTTACTTGTCTAAAGTTTAAGTTCGGAATTTTAAGATTAATAAGGTCATATTTTTATAAGTTTACAACCGATAGCGTCGTGACAAAAAGAACCAACATAAGAAAATTATGAAATGACATGACAAGCTTAGTTAAAATTCGATTTATATACTTGATCACATAAAAAACCCATTCCCACAAAAGTGAGTTTTGAGCCCTTATTGAGCATACAAATATACATCTATACGCTAAATGCTCATTTTTCGTTTCTTGTGTGAATAGCCGCTTGGTTCTTACGACTCTAGAACTTGCCTTGACAATTCATTCCCGGTCCTTACTAACTTAAACCCAAGTAAGTAAATGATGGAGGCATTAGGACTAACCCTTTTTCTTTCAACACCATTATTTTTGTTTTCTTTTCACGTACCCTAAAAACTCCCCCTAGTTAGCCCCTTTGAGCCTAAACCTTTTGATTTCCTAACCCAAAACCCTTTTCACCCACCAATTTTATTTTTACCTTTTATTTTAGTAAACAAGCTCGGTTTTCTTGTGACTAAAAAAATATTTTTACAATGAAGTTGGAAATAAACAAACAAAGCCCCTCAAACAAAGGCTTGTTTGAATAAATACTTCATTAAAAATAAAAAGTCACAAAAACAAAATGTTTTACGAAAACCGACCCTTTTTACGCTTTTCACCCTTTTCTACTAACCACTAACCCAACTACCCACCTTTAGCCAAAGCCTAACCCTTCACCCAAAAAGTCCTCTTGATATTTACAAAGGTCTAAAGTTAAAAAGGAGGAGGATTGATTGCTTGGCAAGCATATGGTAGGAATAAGTTCCATGCCGCTCACGAGTGATTCACTAAAAATACACCTTCGGCCGAGTGTTGAGTGATTTCCCCGGTGAGGTATGTAAACTTGTATATAAATAAAATTTTAAGAAAAGCATGTTATGCCTTAATAAATAATTTACCTTGTGAAAAGTTTTTAATAAATCATGACGAATAGGATTGTAAATAAATAAAAATAAAAGCCAATAAAGATCTTGGATTCCCGACACTCTATGACAAGCCAAAACCTTCTTTTCTACCCATTCCATTTGGGAGTGTAAGCCACATATTAAAGAGTTTTGCTTGAGGACAAGCAAAAACTCAAGTGTGGGGATATTTGATGTGTGCAAAATGCAAAATATAAATTACATCAAATAAGGCATAAAACTAACCCTTTTTAAGTACTAATGTTGGAAAAAGAGTGTTTTTGTCTTCCTTTTGTATTTTCAGGATTAAATGAGCTCAAATTGACAAAAGAAGCAAAAAGACAGCTAAATCTAACATAAATACAAGAAAAGGAACAAAGGTGGATTGCCCGACCCCTCAACACCATCCTCCCAATCAAAATAGAGAAGGCAGAAGACTGAACACGCCCCGTGCTCAGCGAGCACGGGGCCGTGCCCAAGAAGCAGCAGAAAAGACAAACCTGTAGAAGCTTCTATTGCCCACCACGGGGCCGTGCCCAGTGAACACGAGGGCGTGGCGAAAGTACTGCAGGCGCATTAATTGTAATTTAGAATTACAATTAATGAAGAGAGAGAGATTGTCAGACGGGCACGGGGCCGTGTCCAGCGAACACGGGGCCGTGCCCAGGCTTCTGTTCAGCCTATAAATAGGAGTGCTTGGCTTCATTGCAACTCATCCCTTGGCACACCACCTCTCTCACACTTCATCCACCACCCACCACCATCACAACACCATCATCCACCACCATCATCCATTGTCCATCGTCCATCATAGAGTGTGTGAGTCGTCTCGGGATCCAAGATTGATCGTAAGAGTTCTTGACAATCAAGGCCATGTTTGCCTAAGTCTCTTACATCACTTGGTGAAGACAAGTGTTTAGTATAATACTTTTTATTTTTAATCTTCTGCACTTTTTATTTGGTTTTGTATTAATGACTTTAATAACTAGTTGCTTATGTTGAAGGTGACTTTTCCTTATCGTTTGTCCGTGGTGTCTTGGCATTATTTTACTGTCTATATAAAATAAAAGATTTTCACCATTCATATATCTCCACGGTCTATATGGAGGTATGTTGGCTACCTGGTCGGGGGTTAAGAGAACAGTTTGGTAAGGGTCTTGCCCTTGTTCAGCGTTTAGAGGTCCTGCAAGGGACCTGGGTCAAATTTAGTAGGATCTCCTTCAATACCCAAAGGTATTGGATGGCGGGGATCCAAACTCTTTGACCCCCTCATAAGTTAACTACTATTAGCACTATAACCCGACTATTTAGGACTGTATCCCTGCTGACTCAGACTACTTAGTCGAGGGTAACGTCACCTCCAAAAGAGGGGCCTACCATAATTTGCATTAATAACTTAATTCATTATCTTTCAATAATCCGACCCTTTAGGATTGTATCCTTACTGACTTAAACTACTGGGTTGAGGGTAACGTCGCCTTCAAAAGTGGGGCCTACTACAATAACTAAGATAATCTCTTAAACAAGTGCAAAAGTGTGAAAATAATCAAAGGTTATACTAATACACGAGTCGGATCCAAGTGATTCATCTTGTCTATCTGTTTTTATTTTTATTTTATTTTTCAGCATTTAGTTAGTTTTATTTTCTTAGTTTAAAAATCTTTTTCTAACATTTTGATTTGATTAGACGTTGAGGATAAACCGGTACTAAAAGCTCCTATGTCCTTGGACGACCTCGGTATCTTACGTCCACGATAGGTGCACTTGCCCATATGTGTGTTTAGTGTTAGTAAATATTGTGTTTTATAAATTTAAAACTTGGCTAAAGTGTAAAAAGGGCTTAAAATATATATCAAAAATATATACACACTCGCACACATCAACACAATTATGAGGAAAGACCTTGAAAACTCGAGTTGTCACATCATCCCCAACTTGAAAGAAATTTCGTCCCAAAATTTAGCACATAGTCACTGAGGAAGCTAGTTAGGTTGCGTGTTTTCCTGGTTTCCTGGGGTGTTACAACGCTCACGTTGCAAAGTTCGAACGAACTTTGTGTTGACCAAAACGTGGTCAAAGCAAAAAGTCAAAGTTGGTTTGACTTTCATGCTGAAAAAGCATAAATGAGCATGAAAGAAACTTACAAAAGGTCCAAGTAATGAAGATTTGATCTAAAATACTCAGGTATAAAGCTAAGGCTTCAACTTAGAGCAATATTCAGATTAAATGTGAGGAATGAAGTGAAGAACAAGTGGGTATTTATAGGAAGTTAGGATGAATGAGATCATTCCATGTGTTTAGAAGAATCAATCTTGGCCCTACATTTTTGCACATGGTTTAGAATATCAGGGGAATTCAAATACCAGTCCATAGAGTGCAAATACAAGGATTAAAACTAGTTGCAACAGCTGGAATGGAAGCTTCTGATTTCTGTGGAGCTGGTACAAGCTTAAGGATCGTAAGTTAAGGTCCATACGGTCCGTAAGGACCCTGCAGATCAGCCAGTTTAACAGTTTGGCAATTTTAGTCCCTCAGCTTGTTTCTTCGCGTTTTAGCACTTCTAACACTCGTCAAGCCCATTTTCAATCTCTATAATGAAGCTAAAGCATAGAGAACATGAAATATGCTTGAAAATATCTTGGATGTTGGTTTATTTGGCCGTACGGTTGCGTTATTCGGTTGATTACAACGGAAATCGTAACAAACGCGTGTACGCTCCAAATTGTAAAACGAATGAAGTTTCTGCATTCCAATCACTAAAATAAAAGATTTTAATGATTAAAAAATTTTTTGGGTGTCTGGATATGTTCAGAACGTAAGATATGCGCGAAAATGCAAACTTATGCATTTTTGACGCTTTTAGTCCCTATTTGATCAAAAAGTTTATTTTCGCATACCGAACCCTTCAAAGCCCATTTATAAGCTATGTAAAGGATATTTAGGGTATGTTTAACTTTTGATCAAGTTCAAGAATGTTGGTTATAATACGAATCCGCATAGTTTCGTAGTTTGACGCAAATAGTCTCTACTATCGAATAAACTTGTTTTCGACACACCAAACCATCCAAAACATATTTCTAAGTTATGTAAAGGTTATTTAAGGTATGTTAAGCCTATTTCACTATTCCGGAGTGTTTGTCGCGTTAAACTGATTACGTTTACGCACCAGTTTACGTATAATCTTCCAGAAAGCGATTTAAAGCTTGAAACTGAACTCGAATCCAATCGTAAAATTATCAAACACAAATACACATATATTAACACCAAAACACATTTTTTATTGATAATTGATATTTTTTTTACATTGTACATCATTTACAGAGCACAGTTGTCACATCAATAGCTTTGTCATAGAATTATTTATCATTATGTTGGAATAGAAAATTAAGATGCACCATTACCAGTTTTTCTACGTAATCGTCTACTATCATGAATATTAATTTGAGAAATAACATTTTGTAGGTCTTATAAAAAAGTGAATACCCACAAATCCACAATATCTTTGAACACGAAGGCACAAACTCGTTTCCTTGCCGAATTAATCAAAACTGATAATTGAATTTTTATATTTTAACTTAAAAAAAGAATTAATATTGTGTATTAAAAAATCAATTTTGATTAAAAATCACACTTTCGCGTCCCAACAAAATTAATCCGAATTTCTTAAAACTCACACTTTTGTCTTTTGATCTTTGTATAGTGCGTTCTCCCTTTTCTTGGTTCCACAGGAGATTATTACAACCGCAATAGTCTTGTTGGTGCATACATCTGTCGACTTCGTCTTGTATCAAGTCTTGCATTATACATGGCACGAAGATCGAGAAATCAAGACATGAAGCTAATTCCGCATAAAAGGTCTAATTCCGTATGAAGATGTAATGTGTAATTCCGTACGGAATTAACCTAATTCCGTTTGAAGTGTAATATTGCATGTATTGTAATTTCGTGTGAAGCTTGTTTCATGCGGAATTAGGTCAACTATAAATAGGTTTGTTTTCGTGTCAGTTTGATACGAAATTCGTTGAGTGTTTTCTGATGGCGAAGCTCTGTCGAAGTGTCTACAGACATGTAATCGTATCAGATTCAATAGAAAGATAGTTTAAAGTGAAGAACAAGCTGAATCTACCTCATTATGTCTGTTTCCGCCTTTCATTTTAAGTAGAACACCTCTGATTGACTCATCTCGGGTCTGACAACGATCCTACATGTGGTATCAGAGCACAGGAGGAGGAGTTCTAGCAATTTCAGCTTGATTTCATCTCATTCTTTTACTTCTACACCTTCTTTTATCATTTGAACAAGTTTGAACGGTTAAAATGATCTGAATTCCACATATAACATGCAAAACAGTGTTTTAACAAAGCCTTGAGAGAGTTGGATCATAATTCAATATAAATTTACAAAATCTGTAATTTCGCATGAAATTCTGTTCGAAAATGATGACATCATCCTAATCTCGTTTGGAAGGGTACTTTAATTCCACACGGAATTAATCAATTTAGATAATTTCGTTTGAAAAGAGTACTAATTCTGCACGGAATTAGTAATTTCGCTCCAAAGGTCTTAATTCCGTTTGAACTGACATCTAATTTCGCACGAAATTAGGTATTTTCGTTTGAAGAGTATAATTTCGCTTGAACCTTTAATTCCGTTTGAAAGTTGTGTGCAGGTAATTTCGCTTGAACGCAGTAATTTCGTTTAAAAGTGCTGATTTTGGAAAAAGTGTTACCAAATCATGGAAGAAGAATTTTATAATGCATTTGCTTCATCCCCAACTACTCCGGCTGCTATTGCTCAAAGCATGAACATGGAAAACGAAACCGGAACTTTGCAAAAGCCCCCAAAGCTTATGGGAATCGAAGAGTATTATGGATGGAAAGATCGATTTGAAAACTGGGTGCAAGCTAATCATTTGAGATCTTGGGAATGCATTGAGAAGAAGTATGTTCGACCTCGTACAGATTTGGGTGTTACAAAAGCAATTTCTGAACTGAATGACAAAGTGAGAGATATGTATAAAGCAGAAAAGATGATGATCAGTCTTCTACAACAAGCTGTGAAGGAAGACATTTTTATCTTGCTTCAACATGATAACACTGCACGTTCAATCTGGGATGCATTGAAGGTTAAATTCGAGGGTAGTGAAAAAATGATCAAGAGCAAGAAAGCACTGCTAAAGAAAGAATTCGATTTGTTTTCAAGCTTGACAGAAGAAACATCAAAGAAGTTGATTGAAAGATATTGCCACTTAGTGCGATCTATGTCTTTGTTGGGAATTGAGAAAAGCCAAGATGAGTGGGTACACAAATTGGCTGATGCTTTACCTCAGAAAGAGTGGGGTACATTTTTGATGATCTTGAAAAATACCGGGGAATATGATGGATTGACTATTTCACAGTTCATTGAAAAGATTGAGAGTCAAGATCTTGAACAGCAAAATATTGCAAGGATGAACAATCCTAGTAATCAACAAGATGTGAAAATGTATTACAAAGGCGGTGTTCAAGAGATTGAAATGAGTCCGAAAATTCAAACTGCTTTTAGTGCTGGGAACTCATCTGGAAATGTTGATCAAAGTTCAAATAGCAGCAGTGGAATCTCTTCATATGTCACACCCCGAAATATCAGAGCATTGGCGTGACTGGACTGGTATCTTCATTACACAGCGGAAGCAAAATAATCTAAGACTTGTAGAAATTGAACGCCACTAAGTACTCGACTCCTCATGGTCTTCCTATTCCAACCGAGCCTTGTCTTAGAAAAGTACCTGAGAAAGAAACATGTGAAAAATCAACATAAAGTTGAGCGAGTTCATAGTTTGTTTATAAAAGATTTAAAATAAATCTTTTGAGTTATTTGTAATAAATCTTTGGAATAACCGGTTTTGAAATAGAATTGAGAAAACGAATCAAAAATCAATTTCTTGCCCAGTTATATGAAGACTGTGCATTTGTAACGATCTATGATCATAAAACCATGTATTTGTAAAGTATGTATAACCGTCAATGCCCACCCTGACTTTGACTCTATGCCCGTATAATCCAATACTTTGAATTTGTATAAAACATGGTTTTTATTTTGTATAAATCAAGCATTTTGTAAGTGTGTACGATAAAAATCCCTGGTATGTAGCAAATAAGGAAAAAGAGATCACCAATGGTTTGCAAGGCCATTGATATGTGTGAAGTGCAAGTAGGAAGACTCAAACCTAGCGGCTTTATATTGGGTACAAAGTCACCCCGAGGTCCGTTACGCTGGGCCTGGGGCTGGGCTCGCTACACCCAGATAGATCTACCGCTCCTGCCCCTCGGTCCTACCCTGAGGATTAATGGCCTCAAGTTTCCGCCTACCCACTCACATGATCTAAGTAGTAACCCTCCTTACGCTAACCATACCATGTAAAAAGTATTCCACCCCAGCCACCCTCCCCAGCCACCCTGGCTGAACCTCCCCAGCCACCCTGGCTGAACTTCCCCAGCCACCCTGACTGAACCTCCCCAGCCACTAAGGCTGACTCCCTAGTTATGAAAAATCATTCACATTTCGAAAATACGCATTTGTTTTGTAAAAACCGGTATGTTTAGTATAAACCTTTCGTAAATCATTTGAGTTCCTCGAAATCCATTCGTGATATGATTTAGAAATACGAGTTTTGCGTTTGTTCAAAACTTTGTATGTCCTTGCAAAACGTGCTTATCTAAAAATATAAGTCTTTGTTTGTCAAAAACTTTGTATGTCTTGAAAAACGTGCATGTCTTTCCACCCCGAAAACATTTACAAAAATGTAAAACAGTAAAAAGTGGGGGTTATGAACTCGCCTGAATATTCCTGTGCAAAGCTAGCTAATTACGACTTCGTGATGTCGCTTCCAAGACGAGACTCGCTAGAGTGCATTCTACAATATTCCTAACATGGAATATCTTATAAGTTTCTAAGTAAACACGGTAATTAACTACGTGTCATCGAGCTTTACCGAATCGTTAACCGAACAATCCGTTGATATGTTGTTAACTTAATAAAAACAATTAAGTTATACTCATAAGTTTCGTTTACTAAGTCTAGAAAGTACTTAGTTTTCGAGAAATTCGAATATATAAATATTTATACAAAATATGAATATATCGATAGGATGGTGTGTCGTCACGTGAAATCGTACGTTGATATCTATTGTACGTCATTTAGGCGTTTAAAATAAACATACAACTATATTTATTTTATAGATGAACACGAGTCGTTTGATGTTAGGAATAAATATATATAATCTATATTTATTTTCGTAAAAAGGATTTGTGTGGTTTGATAGTTAAAATAAATATATGTACTATATTTATTTTAATGGAAGAATCGTCGTGTTTGTTTGACTTTTGAAGTAAACTTCATTTACTTTCATAAAAGAATTCGTCGAATTTTTGAAGTCTAAAAATAAATATAATAACTATATTTACTTGTTGTAAGTAATTTTCGACTCGTCGTTTCCGTGAGTAGTAAGTTGTTGTCGTACATAATTTCATTGTGGTATTCGTTTCTATAAAATAGTTACTCAAATCCGATAGTTTGTTTATAACAAAACGTAGTTATTTTACAGATTTTCTAGAAAAACGGGCAGAGTTTCCTCTGTTTTTGGACGCCCCGACAACACAAGTTGTCGTCATTTTATAAAAATTCAACAAATGATCAATGGGCATGTTTGGCTTAACTTATTTCCAACTTCTCCAGAAGTCCTTTTGGAAAGAAAAAGTCACAAAAACATGACTTTTGCCTGAGAAAAAGGACTTTTGTCTTGTAAATGGAAAGCCAAACACTCAAAATAAAGACTTTTGAGGCAAAAATAAGGACTTTTGAGATAAAATAAGGAAAGCCAAACATGCACAATATCAATATGTATATAACCCTCTAAACTAAAGTTAAATCGGTTCGAGCTCGTTTGTCAAGCACGATAAAAGTTATAAAAAAAATAACAAATTAATTTCGTCGTTAAACCTTTACCATCTCGCGCGTCGTCTCACGGATAGTGTTGACTGAGTTGACCGAACTGTACCAGTTGACCGAGTCGACCGAACCGCTTCATAACTTGACTCGAACCAAGCTGGCCCATTGACCCGAATTGCTGACCGAACCCACCAGTTTTGACTCGCATCCAAATCCGACCCGAACAGCACCCGAAGCAAATCTGAGTTGACCCGGTTTGACCTGTCTACTCATTGTTGTTGACTCGGTGACCCGAAACCTGAACCAAAACGTCACCCGAACTCGAAATCCAAAACCAACCTGCTAAAACGTGACCCAGATCTGACCAAGACCACCCGAACCGGAACTCCACCTCAACAACCGCTGTTGCCTCCACCACCGCCGCCGCTACTGCCGCCGCCGTGAGCGGCGGCGCTGCTCTATCACCGCCTCTCTCTCTATCACGTCTCTCTCTCTCCGTCTCGTCTCTCTCTCTCCCTTCCACTTCTGTCTTCAACTGTCGCTCACCACCACCTGACTGTGGTGGTGGTGGTGGTCGTCGTTTCTGCTCAATCGAGGGGTGGGGTGGGGGTGTACGTCCGGTAAAACAGAGAGAAGGGAAGGTGGGTGGTTCACTGGAGAAGAAAGGGATGCCGGAGCACCGCCATACCCGGCTCTGGTTACTGCTCAGTCGGGTGAGAGAGGGTTATGGGGTGGAGTTTTCTGGCTTTGTGTTGAGTGAGATCAAGAGAAGTATGAGGGGAAAATGGTGATCTGGTGTTGTCTTCATATTGTTGTATGAAGAAGAAGGAGTCTAGGTTTTTATTTATGTGCAATAGACAGAAAGGATGAGACAGACTCAAAGTCTGTGGTATGTGTGTAAAATGAAATGAGGGGGGTGTGGTTTCTTATACTCAGGGCATGTTTGGCTAAGCTTATTAGAGGTAAAAAGGACTTTTGGAAAAAGGACTTTTGGGAAAAGGATTTTTTGAAAAGGAGTTTAAAAAAAAGTGTTTGGATTAGCTTATTGATGTAAAATGACTAAAATGGGCATTCTTTTAGATATAAGGGGGGTAAAGAAGGGTTATATTGGTAATTTCATTTTTGAAAAGTCACTTCTGGATCCAAAAGTCAGGAATTCTTGGCTTTTCAAAACCTTCAATTTCCTTCTTTGCTTTAAGCTATTTCAAAAAGGACTTATCCATTATCCAAACATAAAAATAGCTTACTGACTTATCAATAAGCTAATAAGCTAATAAGTCTGTTTGAGAAGCCCATCCAAACATGCCCTCACTCAAGTGGGTAATGACTAGTGTGATTTACTTATGCCCCGTGTATATAGATCCATAAGAATCTCATGTGGATTTTATTAAGATTTAATGGAGATTTTATAGGATATGTAAAGATCTACTGATATCCCATGAATATTTAGGCAAGGATTTATAAAAATCTTATGTTTTTAATTTATGATACACAAATCTCTTGTATGGATTTTATGTGTACCATCAAGATCTACAAAATCTTTTGTAGAGATTTTGATAAGGTTCTCAAATCTTTTATAAGATCTTGAAGATATCTAATATATTATGTGCAGGCTTAGGCTTTTGGGTTTTGGGCTTGGGCCCAGGGCCTACAAGCCCATCTCAAGCGTAATTGGTCCATAATTCATACGAGACCCATTGTCAAAATCCGAACTCCGTTTAACGTCAAAAATTGAAAATACAAAAGTGTGGTCGGTAGTCGTTTGCACGCCCGTTCGTCGATTACGGTAATAATTGCGTAAAATTGTTTCGTTGTCGTCTTCACTTCGTTTTTCGATCCGGTTTCAGCTACGATTTTTTTAGAATTTAATTGTGAATCGAAAATATATCATACAAATTTAATATTAGTCGGCGTAGTCAGTATTTCGTACGGTTTCGTTTCGTTACCGTTTAACGTTTCACAAGCTGTTCTGTAAACCACCGTTCGCTCACTGTAAAGTCGGACAAACGTTCCTGGGCACTCCAAACGCCTAATTACATTAATTTTCTTTGTAAACACTAATTATTATCGCGTTAATCTCATGTTTATCACGTAATTAGGAGTCGTAACCCACCGGTTGTCGCATTCTCCCCCTGTTACAGAAATTTCGTCCTCGAAATTTAGACTATGTTATCTCTGCAGAATTGTGTTTCAAAAGTAGATGTCAAGGGAAAACAAGATGTATAGATACAGCCACTAGTGTGACTAAGTTAACAGGATCCAACAATGACAGGAACTTCGACCAATCGAATTCCATATGAACGTTTATAACATGTAAACGAGTTCTAGAAGCAATAACATCCACTGGATGAACTTAAAATCAACAATCTCAAATACAATAGTTTGCATGAAACGCTCGATCGTGATCAGCACAAGCTGCAAGTTATACCGACGCCTCAAGGTGTCGTAATGATTTAAGCAATCCAACGATAGCGGTGATCAAACAAATTCACTGTGTTTGAAGTCAAATGAATGCGCAGTAAAGGGAATCTGAAAGTTTGTTTCAAATGACATCATAGAATTTTCGATTGAAAATGAAACATCAAAGAAATAATGTTCTCGATCGAAGATAAAGAAGCAATGAATATCGCAAAACATTCGATCGATGTTGAAAGGACCGTTAGGAGGTACACAGGAATAAAAAAATGAATTGGTGTACCATTGTCTTAACACACTATTGTATCAAGACAGCTTTGATATAATAAATCGAAGTGGATTTAAAGCAATCAATAAATAAATATTTAAATCCGTGCATGAGATGCCGAAATGAGTTTAGCGCAAGCTTCAATTAAGTGAAAACACCACCACAAGGTGTCGAAGTCAACAAACAATTTAATGGAGTCGAATGTCAAACGAGTTTACTTCGACTCGGAACAAACGAAACACTTGTTAAAACGAATTTGAATATGATGTCTTATATACATCATATGGTATCTTGAATGAAATGTGTGTAATGAAGAAGTTCAAACAATCAAAATTGGTTTCGGTGTAAGCTGACAATAAGTACATGTATCAACAATAAAACTTTTGGCATGGTCGCAATGAAAACCATGTATGTAACTTAAAAAGTCAAGAAATTTCAAGGAAATGTGTTGACTCGATAACAAAGGAGCCAACGTTTACAATAACGCGGGTCATTCGAATCACAAATCGATAATTAGTTTTAGCGAAGACAATATTTGAACTTTAATGAAACGCTTATTTGAAACGAAACCACATGCCTAACAAACGATGCATGTGTAGCATATAAATTTTCCAAGAAATGAAGCAATTAGTGTTCGCTTTACTGAAAGAAATGATTGTGACACAATGACCATTAAGAGGAGTAGAGATACGAAAATCTACTCAGTAAATGTGAAAGTCGAAATTTCAACAAAAGAAAATTGAGGACTTTACCTGGGGTTTCGTGTCACGGCCCTCGGCCCGGTTTGACCCGGTTCAAGAGCCGCGGGGCAGGAAACCTGCGGTATCTACTTTATGTGACAGCGGAAGTCTTTTTAAAACAGGGTCTTTTAATACTGAAAATGCTCATTTAACATATAAGGTTTAGGGATAAAATCCCATAATTTACAATAAAGTGATTTCAACGGGAAATCCTTATTTTCAAAACATATTTCTTTATTTATTTACATTGAGCCACTTCTCAAGCTGATAGTGCTTCACGGCACTTTTCTTAGCTCACAACAGATCACCTGAAACATGTGTGAAAAAGATTTTTGTCAGCGGGGAAATACTGAGTGAATCATTCGGTTTACTAAAACGACTCGTTTGTTATAATTTACAGTATTAAGAGAGATTACTATGTTTCTTATATCAAACCAACTACCCACAGTATTTGTCACTCGAATCTTTACGATGACTGTGGTCATATCACCATTGGCTGCCCCAATGAATGATGAATATCACTTAATTTAGGTTCGCCCACCTAAAGTGATAACAACAGTAGTAATGTGCACAATACCCCACATACCGGCTGTAATTTGGTGATTACATAAACTTAATCACTGTAATTATGACTTTTGGAAAATAATTTGGAGTATTGTAAAACAGTTAATAAAAAGAGAATGACTCACATTGCATATTTAACGAGCAAGATATAAGCCTACTGATTAGCCTTGATTAAACCTAATTTAACAACAATGCACATACAAACGGGTTAGTAACTAATACAGCAGTTACGTCAATTCACGAGATTAAACCCTCACAACGATTAACAAGTGCAATACTTAATAATTCAATCGGATTCACAACGAATAACAGAGCATAGTCCGAATTCGAATAGCACTCAAATATTCAAGTTGAAATCACGATGAATAATCAAAGTACAAGCTCAATTTGAGCAGCACTTGGACAATCGTTGGATAGTTATAATCGATCGAACGTTGAATCGTAATAGTGATCGAGTTATTACCCTGATTGCGGCAGCACTTCGTGATTCGTGTGTGTTTTAGAACTGATTTAGCTATAACTCGACGTACACAGTGACAAATTACGTCGTTTCAACTTCCAGTTTCAAGTCCCAAGGTCGGCTATTTATAGTAATTTTTGGGACCTGCTTACGGACCGTATGCCACTTCTCTTACGGTCCGTAAGGGAAGCAGTCTATATATAGGTGCCTAGGTTCGGGACTAGCTATGCTGAGTTGACAGTTTGTTTATATTTAATTTAGACAACACGCAATTTAGATAATCGTTTAGCTAGGGTTTACCCCCCTGAGTTTTAGGGGCCCTGATCCTGATTCCGATTGTTCCGGAAATTTTAGGGTTTATGCAAAATCACTTGGATGTCTTAATTAGGGTTTCCTTAATAGATAATTATTATCCTAAGTATAGATTTTAGTGAGAGTTGTTATATCCTCCCCACCTTAAGAAAATCTCGTCCTCGAGATTTACTTGAATAGATGAGGATATTTTTGCTTCATTTCTGATTCCAGCTCCCAAGTGTATTCCGGTCCTCTCTTTGAATTCCATTTGACCTTGACCAGTACTAGTCGTTTGTGCTTGAGAAATTTGATTTTTCTATCTTCGATCTGTAATGGTTTCTCTACGAACTTCAACTTTTCGTTTACCTCTACATCTTGAAGAGGTACTACCAGGGATTCATCAGATAAACATTTCTTGAGATTGGAAACATGAAATACATCATATACTCCAGCTAGTTCTTCTGGTAGTTGTAAACGATAAGCAACTAGTCCTATTCGTTGAATCACTAGAAATGGTCCTACGTATCTTGGACTCAGCTTTCCTTTCTTACCGAATCGTACTACTCCTTTCCAAGGAGAAAGTTTTAATAATACTTTGTCTCCGACTTGAAATTCTAACGGCTTACGGCGATTGTCTGCATAGCTCTTTTGACGATCTCGAGCCGTTTTTAGTCTTTCCTTAATCTGCGTTATCTTGTCAGTAGTTTCTTGTACAATTTCAGGACCTGATAATTGACTTTCTCCTATCTCTGCCCAACACACTAGAGTTCTGCACTTGCGTCCGTACAGTGCCTCGAATGGAGCAGTTTCAATGCTTGAATACTATTGTTATAGGAGAATTCAATTAAAGGTAGGTGACTATCCCAATTTCCACCAAAATCTATTACGCATGCTCGGAGCATGTCTTCCAAAGTTTGTATCGTCCTTTCACTTTGTCCGTCTGTTTGTGGATGATATGCAGTACTCAGATTTAGTCGTGTTCCCATTGCTTTCTGAAAACTCGTCCAGAAATGGGAAGTGAAACGACTATCTCTATCGGATACAATGGAGAGTGGAACTCCATGTAAGGATACCACTTCATCTACGTACAACTGGGCTAACCTTTCCATGCTAAAGGTTTCTTTCATTGGTAGGAAATGAGCTGATTTGGTTAATCGATCCACAATTACCCAAATCGCATCATTGCCTTTTCTGGTTTTGGGTAACTTAGTAACAAAATCCATTGTTATGAGTTCCCATTTCCATACAGGCATTTCCAACTGTTGTAATAGTCCTGAAGGTTTCTGATGTTCGGCTTTAACTTGTGAACAGGTTAGACACTTAGACACGTATTCAGCTATATCCTTTTTCATTCCTATCCACCAAAAATTGTTTCTTAAATCTTGGTACATCTTATTATTTCCTGGGTGCAGAGTATACCTAGATTTGTGGGCTTCTTCTAAAATCTTATTTCTAAATTCTCCCTGCTTAGGTACCCAAATTCGTTTCTTGTGGAATCTCCAAATTCCATCATTTCCTTGTTCTAGTTCTTTCATATAACCTTTCATTCCTTCAGCATCATCCTTGATTGCTGTTTCCTGAATTTCCTTAATTTGTTCCATTAAATCTACTTGTAGATTTAATCTAAGAGCAGGGACTCGTTTATGCTTCTCATGATACTTACGACTTAAGGCATATGCGACTACATTTGCCTTTCCTTCGTGATATTGAATATCACAGTCGTAATCGCTCAGGATTTCCATCCATCTCCTTTGCCTCATAAATAGTAATGTATCCAAATCTTAAGGGCAAAAATTATGGCTCCTAATTCCAAATCATGTGTTGTATAATTTTCTTCGTGCTTTCTCAATTGTCTAGATGCATACGCAATCACCTTCTTGCGTTGCATTAATACACATCCGAATCCTAATTTTGAAGCATCACAATATACTTCAAAATCTTCTGTTCATTCGGGTAAAGCTAAAATTGGAGCATTTGTCAATCGGTGCTTTAAAATCTTAACAGCTTCTTCTTGTCTAGGTCCCCACTCAAACTTAGCGGCTTTACATGTTAACTTAGTTAAAGGTACAGCTAACTTAGAGAAATCTTTGATAAATCATCTATAGTATCCAGCTAAGCTTAGAAAACTTCTAATTTCCATTGCTGTCTGCGGGACTTTCCATTTCGTGATTGCTTCTATCTTAGCAGGATCTACATGAATTCCTTTGTGATTTACCACATGTCCTAAGAATTGCACTTCTTGCAGCCAAAATTCACATTTTGAGAATTTAGAGCTTTTCTTTTCTTAACAAAGTTAAAAGTACATGTAAGTGCTCACAATGTTCCTTTTGACTTTTGGAATAAATAAGTATATCGTCGATGAAAACGATCACAAATGTATCCAAGTATGGTTTACAGATTCGATTCATCATGTCCATGAATGCTGCAGGTGCATTCGTTAATCCAAAGGGCATGACTATAAACTCATAATGACCATACCTAGTTCTGAAGGCAGTTTTAGGTATGTCTTCTTCTTGAACTTTTAGCTGATGATATCCGGATCTTAAGTCTATCTTAGAAAATACCTAGCGCCTTGGAGTTGATCAAAAAGATCATCAATCCTAGGTAATGGGTATCGGTTCTTAATGGTAACCTTATTCAATTCTCTATAATCGATACACATTCTCATTGATCCATCTTTCTTCTTCACAAACAACACTGGTGCTCCCCAAGGGGATGAACTAGGTTGTATGAATCCTTTGCTTAGTAATTCATCTAATTGCTTTTTCAATTCTAGCATTTCGGTGGGTGCTAATCGATAAGGTGCTTTAGCTATGGGTGCAGTACCTGGAATTAAATGAATTCTAAATTCTACTTCCCTATCAGGTGGTAACCCAGGTAGTTCTTCTGGAAAAACATCTGGGTATTCTGAGACTACCGGGATGTCCTGAAGTTCCTTACCTTTAGCGTTAATGATTACGGAAATCATATACACCATTTCTTGTTTTCTCGAATAACTAGCCAATTTCATTACTGAAATGAATTTCAGTGGCTTTCGAGGTCTATCTCCTATAATCAAAATTACTTCTCCTGTGGGGGTTCGAATTTCTACGGAATTCTTATCACATAGGATTCGAGCATGGTTGGCTACTAACCAATCCATTCCTAATACCACATCGAATCCGGCTAATTTCATAGGTAATAGATTTGCAGAGAACTTATGGCCTAATAGTTCTATTTTCCCTTCTTGCAAAACTTTATCTATGTTAACAGAATTTCCTTCTGCTGTTTCGACCGTAAAAATCTGTTTAAGAGTGGTTAAGGGTAGCTTAAGAGCTTGGCAGAATGAAGTATTAATAAAACTTTGGTTTGCACCAGAGTCAAATAATACTTTTGCAAATACGTTGTGAACTAGGAACGTACCAACTATCACGTCTGGAATGAGTTCGGCTTCTTGAGTGGTCAGCTGAAATGCTCGTGCATTCCTCTTAGCAGCTCCGTCAGCTTGTTTGGCTTTGTTGTCACTTGGTTTAACTATCTTAGGACATTCTGTCTTGTAATGTCCTGCTTCTCCACAATTATAGCAGACTATGGTTTTCTTTTTGCAATTTTCTTCACGATGTCCTGTCATTTTGCAGAAGTTTCAAATTATATTACATCTTCCAAAATGATTCTTTCTGCAATTTTTGCAAATAGGCGAATTTGCAGATTGTCTCATTCCTCTCTTCTTAAATTTGTTATTATTATTACCCATACGAAATCCTTGGGTAATCTTTTGAACCAAGTTCTTCTTTCGATCTTCTTCTCTTGTGTGCACTAGTTCATCTGTTAGGGTATTAGCTAATTCCACAGCATCGTGAATTGTACGAGGTCTCGCAGCTTTAACGATGTTACGGATTTCACTAATTAATCCCCAAATGTAACGGGAAATGAGTACCGGTTCTGGCGAAGCCAGCGTTGGTACCACTCTCGCGTATTTAAAGAATGTCGAAGTATAACCACGACAATCTACTCCCGTCATACGATGATTTAGTAATTTATTTGCCATTTGATCTTTTTCATATTCGGGACAAAATTTTCTTTCTACAAGACTCTTAAATTCTTCCCAGCTCATGGCATAAGCTATTCTCCTTCCTTTTGCCTGTAATACTGTGTTCCACCATTCTAGTGCCCCTTCTTTGAACAGATTTGAAGCATACATGACCAGATCATCTTCAGCGCATTTGCTTATTGCAATTACTGCTTCGGTTTTCTCTAACCAACGCAGTGTTGCAGTTGCCCCTTCGTTACCTGCAAATTCAGTGGGTTTGCAAGCAAGAAATTCTTTGTAAGTGCAATCAGGCGTTACAGCTTTCATTTTCTTAGGAAGTGGGACTGGTCGTGGATCATTATCATGATTGTCATGATTGCTTCCTCCGTTTACACTATGGCTAAAATTGTCTTCCTGAGTACGCTTACTGTTTTGGTCAAAAATCACACAAGGATAATGCAACCAAACTCTTTGTAAACGGGGAATGATGCTTGGTATGATGAACAAAGATAAGGATCACTTAAATGAAAACTGCACAAGTGACACAAAGATTTATACGAGGAAAAAGCCCTTGATCAATGAATGACCTCTGGCATAAAAAACCTCGGGTGATGGAAACTACCGATCACCAAACCTCAATATAACAAACAATGTTTACAATTTCGGATGGTAACGAGCTAGGTACAAGGATCACTATAGTATCGTATGCTAAAGCGTGTGAGAAATGTGTCGTGTCTTCCGAATGCTCAAGAGTGCAATTTATATAAGTGTGTGTGGTCGAATTTTAGGCAAGTCACCTAACTACTAGCTCGTTACCCCTTTAGAAATAGAAGTAAATTTAGCCTAACTAATTGCCCGTAATTTGTGCTAAGTTTCCATATTCTCCACAACGTCTATTTCCGGTGATGTATGTGCGAGATTTACATGAAAGATTCCTTAATAACGTTGCCAAGACCAGGTCCAACTCGTAATCCCTGCAAAACAACATTAAATTCAAAGTGAACAATCGTTAGTATGAGGATCCTTAGGATGATCCATTATCCTGATCCTGAAGTTCTTTTGAGGATCACTATCTGTCACAGAAACAAGGATCACTGTTAGGATATCATGTAAGGATCATAGGTCATTAAAAATCCTGCCCTAACAATTGCCCCCAAAATATAAGGAGTAATTATAATATTAACGAGTTATATTTTGCCGGTCTTATCTATAACTAACTCAACGGATATATAGCCGTTAGGAATGAACTATCCGTTGCGATCTGACGTCATGGAGGTGACAGCCCTGCACAAATCATGATTATAAATAGAGATAGGGATAGGATCGTTTGCATTTAAATTCAAGGACTCTTCCCTTTATAACCGCGACCAGAGGATTGAACATGTATTCCCCTTCATCTTCTCTCTTGCTTGCTCTGTTTTTCTTATTTCGTTCAATATGTTGCTCCAGAACTCTCCCAGCAAGGATCCTAAGAAGAACAGCCCCTTGAAGGGTCAAGGGATCATCAAGGATTCCCCCACCGAGAGGTGTTGTTTTACTGATCCTCAAATTGACAAAATCCGTCATTGTTTTCCGGCGAACACACTCTTTAAATCTTTTAGCCCTACCGCTCTGAGCGATTACATCTCTGAGACTTGGGTAGCTTTCCCGGTCACTCCTTTCATGATAGGATACTCGTATCCTATCCCTCAGTTCACCGAGTCCTTTTTCTCTCTTACCGGCATCTTCTATATCCAGGCTATGCCGATGATCTGGAGGGTTTTTTACACCCTTGAAAGGATCATCGAACAAGAAGGAATTGATCTGGGTATGGCGGAGCTGGCCGAGATGTATGATCTCACAACTTTTGGATCCCACCGATACTTGTTCAAACGAAAGGCTGGAGAAGAGCACCCTGTTCTCAAAGTTACCAAAAATGACATGAACTGGAAGCGGCGGTTCTTTTTTGTGAGGAGAGATACCATCCCTGATGGGAAGGATTTGCCCAAGAAGTGGGCTACCCATGGTAGGATAGAGGATCCTGGAAGGATCACCATAGAACTTATTCCTTAGCATAAGGATCACTGACTTTTTTCTGTTTCCTTATTGTGCAGCTATATCCGTTTCTCATCTTAGGTTGACTCCTGCTGCAAAAGAGAGACTCCTGGCCTTTAAGAAGCTTGATCCTGAAATAAGAACTTTCCAGGTTACCACCCAGGATTCTCAGGAAGTATCCTCTGCCTCTGCCACAATGTCAAGTAAGTATCCTTATTAAGAAGTAATTCTATGTGGGAATTCGAATTAAGTTAAAATACTTATCTTATTTTGGTTGTGTAGGTGCTGGGAAATCCACCAAGTCAGCCTCGAAGTTCAGCATCACCGATCTTACTAATGTCAAATCCTCAAGGAAGAAGACTCCTGCTAGCCCAAGTGCTTCCGTCCCCAAGGCGTCTGTCAGAGGGAAAGGAAGCAAGAAGAGAAAGGCCTCTGAAGCCGAGGATCTTCAAGGTCTGCCCCTGCTCCGCCAACAGTTTATGGACTACTTCAACGAGGTAAGGATCACTGTCCTTGCTTGTGTATCCTGATAGTTTTGAGGATTGATTGTTTATGATATTATGCCTTGTCTTCCTTGCAGAAATTTGCTGAGATAGAGACGTATGTTGGCCATGTCGAGGATCAGGACCGCCAGATTGCTGACCTCCAACAGGTTGCTGTGTTGAAGGATCTCAAGATAGTTGATCTTGAGAAGGAGCTCCAGGCCACCAAGGATGATGCTGCCAAGATGCTGATCAACTTTGACTATGAGAAGCATGAGATCACCCAGGATGCCAAGGTCTCTGCTGCAATAGCTATGTACAAGATCCAGCTGCAAATGGCTATGGAGGCTCAGGATCCTGCTTTCGACAGGAGCATATGGGACGTAGAGGGCTGGAAGGCGAGGCTGGCAGAGCTGGAGGATGATGAAGAGGCTGAGGAGATCCCGATGCTTGAGGGTGGAGGCGCTGGCAAGGATCATGGTGGTGAGGCAAGCGGAGCTGGTGGTGATGGTGCAGCGAAGGATTGAGCTTCAGGATTGGGCGATGATGGAAATTTCGAGACTTGGCCGGAGCCCAATTTTTTTGTGGTTGTTTGTTTGAACAGTTTAATGGTTGGTCTGTACTTTGAACAATAGTTTTTAGGGTAAGGATCTAGGATCCTTTAGACAGTAGGTAGGATTGCAAATGGTGGAGGGATCCTCTGTTTGGGGGATGAGGCCATTGTGATCCTGCCGCCCTTTAATTACCTGCATGCTATGACCGCACAAACAATGGACACCCGTTGCCAACCCATGTGGACGGGCCACGTTTTGCTGGTAGAAACGTGGGTTGGTAATTTTGACAACTTTTGATGGTTTAAATTTTTGTTAATAAAATAACTCTAATCTTTTTGGCTTATCTTGTGTTGTTATCCTTGTTTATCCTTTTAATTTCCAATTGTTTTGATAGACATTTGTCTAAATAAGAAATCTTGAACAAATTAGATTAAAAATATTTAGGATATGATCCAGGATCAAATATCCTATGGTTGAAAAATCCCAAAAAGTAATATATTTTAAGGATCACAGGTTTAGTTGTCAAAATACAAGGGTCATTTGAATAAACAACGGACAAGATTTAAAATAGTTAAGGATCATACCTGAGGATCCAAGTTAGGATCCTAACCCTTAATACCATAACCAGGATAACTATAAGACAAACCTTAGTAAGAAGTAAAGATCAAGGATCTTTGGTTGTTTAACTTCAAAGGCCTGAAATAGAACATAACTTGGGACTAAGCCAATATAAGATAAAAGTTAGTAACTGGGGACAAACCCAAGGATAACTGGGGACAAGCCCAAGGATAACTGGAGACAAGCCCAAGGATAACTGGGGACAAGCCCAAGGATAACTGGGGACAAGCCCAAGGATCATGTGTAAACTGGAGTATGGCCCTTACTGGCGACTATCCAAACTTAGTGACATGATAATGCCAAAACCTTAGCTAACGTGAAAATGTTAGAAACCTTAGGAACGGATGTATGGTACGTCTACCATTATACGTAGGATCCTAGGTATAGCCAGTACGATGGAATTATCAGCCCCTAAAGCGAGTACTGGTCCTAAAGACGTGAACTATACCAGGATCATCGTGCGCTACAGGCGAAAACTGGGGACAAGCCCGAGGATGACTGGGGACAAGCCCAAACAACTGGGGTTGAACTCAAGGATCTGCGTTGCTTATGAAGATTGTCGATAATATGCTAAGGATACCTGGACTATCAGAACTCAAAATCTCGTGAGAGAAGGATGAAGGATACATGATCCTTATCCTTAAATAAGAGAATATGTAAACAAGAGTTCGAGCTTAGGACATTACCAGAGTAAGGATCATCGATACTTCAGGGATCCTTGAAGGATACTTCATTTCTAAGGATCATATGTGCCAGGAGGATCCTGCTCACATGAAGTATTTCTTCAAGTGGACCGCATTCCAGGCTCTTGGTAACAAATTACCCTCCATGGTTAGCAGTCTATATGCCCCCTTTCCTGCTTCGGCTTCAATCAAATAAGGGCCTTCCCATTTTGGTGCCAATTTCCCATCAGCAGGATTGGTGGTATTCTGGAATGCTTTTCTCAATACCATATCCCCAACTTGGAATTTCCTTATCCTGACATTTTTGTTGTAAGCACCAGCCATTCTTTGTTGGTAGCTAGCCATCCTTATCCTAGCCAGATCCCTGATTTCCTCAATAGTATCCAAGTCTTGAGCTAGGTTTGCATCATTCTCCTCAGGATCACGGGTACTTGTTCTAGCAGTTGGAACCACCATTTCTGTTGGGATCACTGATTCTGCCCCAAATACCAAAGAGAATGGTGTTTGACCAGTAGCATTCTTGGGGGTTGTCCTATCAGCCCAAAGCACATAAGGTAATTCTTCTGCCCATTTCCCTTTCTTGTATCCGAGTTTTTTCTTCAGATTGTTGATGATGATCTTGTTGAATGATTCTGCTTGTCCATTGGCTTGTGGGTGGACTGGTGTTGATGTTATCATCTTAATCCCCTAGCTGTCACAAAAGTTAGTAGTTCTGCTCCCAATAAATTGGGAACCATTTTCACATACAATTTTAGAAGGAATGCCAAATCTAGTTATAATATTTCTCTTAATAAAGGATATAACTTCCTTTTCTCTGACTTGGGCAAAAGCTTCAGCCTCTATCCACTTGGAGAAGTAGTCAGTCATAGCAAGCATGAACACTTTTCCACCAGGTGCCTTAGGGAGCTTGCCAACTATATCCATCCCCCATCTCATAAATTGCCAAGAGGATGGTATAGGATGTAGAAATTCAGCCGGCTGATGAAGGATATTGCTGTGTCTTTGACAAGGATCACACTTCTTAGCATACTCCACAGCATCCCTTTTCATAGTTGGCCAGTAGTATCCTGTCCTTAAGATCCTTAAGAACAATGCCCTGCCCCTAGTGTGGTTTCCACAATCTCCTTCATGGAAGTCTTTTAAAACTTCTTGAACTTCAGGATCCTCGATACATCTCAAATATGGTCCTGCAAGAGATCGCATATACAACATATTACTTAAGATTGTGAATTGAGATACCTTAATTCTGAAAGCCCTAGGGTTTTCTCCCATAGGAATCTCTCCGTGTTGTAAGTATCTCATGATTGGTGAGATCCATGATCCTGAACAGGATTGAGTATCCTCACTAGGGATCATTGCAGAATCCTCTTCTATTTCCATGGCCACTTGATTTTCAATAGCAGGGGTCAGGATATGGATGATGGGGATACTTATATCCTCTGGGATCTTCAAGGATGATCCTAGATTAGCCAACGCATCAGCTTCTGTATTTTCTTCCCTTGGTACCCGTGTCAAACTAAAGAAAACAAAGGAGAGTGCCAATTCTTTGACTATCTCTAAATATTTGGTTAGTTTTTCACCTTTAACAGCATAGGATCCATTAAAGTGATTAGTGATTAACAATGAATCCACGTATACCTCAAGATACCTGATCCCCATATGCTTAGCAATTTGCAAACCAGCAATCAAGGCTTCATATTTAGCCTCATTGTTAGTGGCTTGGAACTCACAAGCTATGGAGTGGGGTATTATGTCCCCCTGTGGTGATTTTAGTAGTATACTGTTAGGGCTGGATTTTTACAATACATGATCCTCACATGTGATCCTAACCAGTGATCCTTGTTTCTTTGACAGACAGTGATCCTCAGCAGAGTCCCAGGATCAGGATCACGGACCATCATAGGATCCTCATACTAACAGTTGCTTTCGTTGAATTTAATGTTGTTTTGCAGGTCATCTAGCAGGATCCGCTCTTAAGCATCTCAATTAAAGGACACGTCTTTACAACTATGGCATGTGCTTAATCGGAGATGGACGTTGTGAAGGATATGGAAACATGGCATGATTTAAGGGCTATAGTTTAGGCTAGATTTACTTTTATTTCTAAAGGGGTAATGAGCTGATTATTAGTCTATTACCTAAAATAGGTCACCTACACTTGTATATATAACACTCTTCCTCATTCGGAAGAACACACAACACAATTCTCACACGCTTAGACACTCGAAACTATAGTGATCCTTGTACTCAGCTCATTATCATCCAAAGTTGTAACTATTTTTCTTATATTGAAGTTTGGTGATCGGTAGTTGCCATCACCCGAGGTTTTTTATGCCGGAGATCATACATTGATCAAGGGCTTTTTCCTCGTATAAATCATTGTGTCTTTGCATATTTCACGTTGAAGTGATCCTATACTTTTTCTACAAACCAAGCATCATACCCCATTTACATAAAGTTTGGTTGCATTATCCTTGTGTGATTTTTGACCAAAACAGTTTGGCGCCCACCGTGGGGCAATTGGTGCTTCATTCATAAGAAAACCTTTTGTTCGAAATCATTTCAAAGAATTACATGGCTTCATCATTGAAAAACATGTCCACGGCTATGTCTGCAGTCACCTCATCTCAGAACACTCTACCTCCTCCACCGGCAGGATCCCAGAAGAATGCTGAGAAGAGACAAACTCCTACTAATTCTAAAACTCCATCTCCTTCTTCTATGAATTCTTATATCCCCAGTACTAGTGACGTATTTACTTTGATTTTGCAGATGAAGGATCGTTTGCAGATGCAGGATGAAACTAATGAAAGGATCCTCAGGGAAATTGGAGATCTCAAAAGACAAAAGAAAACGGCAGAGGATCATTCCCCAATGATGCCCAAATCCTTGAGCTTTGATACTCCAAAGATTACTTCTCAGCCATCGGGAATTCCAGACGTGCAAATTATGGGAGAATCAAGAGGATTGCTCCTCGGATCGACAGCAATGACTCAGGCATCAGGCTCACACTTTCAGCCGGCAGGATCCTATCCCCAGCATATGGGATCCTTCATGAATTCGGGAGCCTATCCGGGAGCACAGCAGTTTCAAGAATCCTACTTTATTCCAGGATCATCCCAGGGTCAAGGATCCTCCTTCGTTCC